>NW_019268552.1:1147878-1165581 GCF_002738365.1 Cucurbita moschata | reverse complement strand
AAAAAAAAAAAAAAAAAAAAAAAAAAAAAAAAAAAAAAAAAAAAAAAAAAAAAAAAAAAAAACAGAGCGAGAGAGACATAAAAAATTTCCTATGTTATCGTTCCAGTTCTTGGTTTAATCGTTGTAGGGCGTGAAAGGCTCTTGATGAGGTATCAAGAGGATGCAATTGAATAATAGCGATATATCGGACTAGTACATTTACATAATTGGAAAATGCTTCTTATGATTTTTTTTTTGTTTACACATTATTATAATTTGTTATGCTCCTTGAAAGAGGTTATTAATTCTTGATATTCTTGGAAATGAGAGAGTGCATGAATATAAAAGGTTTCTGCTGGCGTTTGAACTTTCCTTTGCTAAACATGTTCACTAAAACATCCTAATAGCTAGACTTGAGATGCTGTATTGATGATTTCTATTGCTTCTGCAATTATCAGGAGAATTGCTGAGGTGAAGGCAAATGAGAGGAAAAAGGTTTTAGAAGAAATCCTATATGCTTTGATTGTACAGAAATTCATGGATGCTAATGTTCCCCTGATATCTACAATAGCCCCTTTATCTTCTGATGTTTCTGGCCGAGTTGACACTTGGTCTGCTCGTGATGAGAGCCTCGAGCATCTTCACTCGCCCGAAGCATATGAAATGATTCAGAACCACCTTGCTCTCATCCTTGGGAACAGGGTTGGTGACTCAACCTCAGTAGCACAAATAAGCAAACTCAGGGTTGGCCAGGTCTATGCTGCTTCAGTGATGTATGGCTACTTTCTTAAGCGAGTGGATCAGCGGTTTCAGCTGGAGAAGACGATAAAAGTTCTTCCAAACACGTTGAATTCAGAAGAGGGTGTAATTCAACAGGTTGCTGGAGAGGACGTGAGACCGAATATGGGAGAGAACTCATCACCTGTTGCACCACATCCTGAAATCTCTTCCTGGCCCGATCACGATGAGAACGGCTTTGGGGAATTCGGTCGAGGTATAAAAGTTTCTAGACTGCGAAGTTATGTCATGTCCTTTGATGGGGAGACACTTCAGAGATACGCAACGATAAGATCCAAAGAAGCTGTCGGCATCGTCGAGAAGCACACGGAAGCATTGTTTGGTAGACCTGAAATTGCTCTAACAGCTCAGGGAACCATCGATCCTTCTAAAGATGAAGCGTTGAAAATTAGCATCGGCTGTTTGAAGGGATTGGTTTTAGAAGCTGTTACTTTCGGTTCGTTCCTCTGGGACGTCGAAAGCTACGTGGATTCAAGGTACCATTTTGTTGTGGGTTGAGCTAATAACTCCATTGTGCCATAAGTATATGTTTGTTCTAATAACAGGAAAATCTGAGGTGGTTATACTGTATATTACTCACTACTCATGTGATCCTGACTGAAAAACTACAGAAATCTAGGGGGAGAGTTCATTTTGGGTTTTACAGGTATGTTCTTTTTCTTGCTTTGACACCTTTCGAATCGCATCACTCGACGTGTTTGGATTGATTTTAGGCCGCTAAACCTAACTCAAACCTGTTGCTAGTAGATAGTGTAAGGTGTTTAAAATACGTCTGCTAGTGATAGGTTTTCACTCTTTTACGAATAATGTTTTGTTCTATCCTTCAATCGAGGTGGGATCTCACATCACATGTACTTTCCGAATTATGCGGTAATTATAGAATCGAGTGGGGTTAAAATGTTTGAAGGTGTTGGGTGAAAGTGTGTTCGAGGGGGAGAGGTAATTGAGGTGTGTAGTCAGTAGTGATGGAGAAATTTCCCACCCATTTCTGTTGCTTTTTCTGCTGATTTCACATCCGAAAGGGAATGCGACGGTCAAACTTGGTGACTAATCTGCAAATAAATTCTATTACGTCACTCATTGGCATTTTAGTAATTTTCTATACCAACTTATTCTTAAATATATTTTCAATCCATATTTAAAAAATATTATATATAATATTTTGGTTTTTTTTTTTTTTGTATTAAAAAAGAAAAGGTAAACTCACTAGTTTTGAGACTTTTAACTCTAATTTGAACTAAAAGTTTAAAAACTGTCGTAATTATTCATTTTTTAATTTTTTAGAAGTTATATTAACCTACCTTATGAAATATTTTGATTTATTAGATTTTTTTTAATAATTTTTAAATAAAAATTATATTAAAAAAAAACTTTAAATAATTATTTTTTTAAAAGAATAATAAACGTGAAAAAAATAATTCTACAAAGAACCTGATTCCTACCCAAGAAATGGAAAATTTCATAGGAATGGGAATAATAAATAGGTGTCGACTAACTCTCAAGCATGAGGTAAACTTGAAAATAAATCTCGGAGTTAAATTAAGATCGAAAAATTGCATAGTGATGTAAGCATGGATGTTGATTCAATTAGCGAAAGGTTACGGGAGTAATCATAAAATGTAGACTAACATTTATCCAATAAACATGATGGGTCAACATTTAAGGAATTGAAAGAGAAATTGAAATAAATAAAAGAGGAGAGAGAAGAAAATCACATGGAGAGTTTGATGAAAAAAGAGAGAAAAAGATAGAATGAGAGAGAGAAACATTCTCGCAGTTATGAGAGTATGAATTTGGCAAATTAGGTTTACAAAAATTTATAATTTTAAATAAATTTAAAAAAAAAAAAAAAAAAAAAAGTCAACAACAAAATCTGAGTCTCTGATCCAATGATGTAACACCCTCCCTCAGGCTGCAATCACTTCCTTCTCTTCATGATGTGAAACCTCCTTCCCTCTTTCACTACACACAACCACTCTTCTCTCTCTCTCTCTCTCTCTCTCTCTCTTCAATTACCAAACGTTCGTGTACAACCGATAACCCGACAAACTTGGACTACTCAACCCGGACCCTAAAAATCAAGTAATTTTTTCGTTTAGATTTGGTTCAATTCTTTGAAAACGAAAAAAATTTCAAATTGGTTCATTAGTTGAATTTTCGAAAAACCGAAATCAGGGTTACAATTCCACCCTACCCCATTTCTAAGATTGTTATAAATATGAAAAATATTTGACATTTGTAACCAATATTATCTGTTCTGACTTGTAAATGTTCATGTACGAGAGATAAAGCATAATTTATTAAATAATTAAAAAATAAGGTCAGACCACCCAACCCTAAAATAGATGGTTGGGTTGAATTGAGTTAGACTGTGAACTTTATTTAAGTCGCTCGAGTCACTAACTCAATCAAATCAATTCATGCATATCCCGAACAACACTCAGTTGGCGTAATGTTGTAACCAAACCTAACAACAAAGTTGAGAAAAAGGAACATAATTGAAAGAATGAAAAAGTAAAAAACTAAACTTTTCCTCAAAAGAAAAACCCATTTTGTAAAGCAAAACCATATTTTTATGAAAAGAAATACATAAAAGAAAAAGGTAATAATACACATCCCTTCAACTAATTATATATATATATATATATATATATATATAATTTATGATAAAAAGAGGGTTTAAAAAAAATTAAAAAAAAAAATTTGACCGAAAAGGGAAGGGACAGTGGCCTAGATTTGGAGGGCCTCTGCCCTTTGCCTTAGGCTTAGTTTGTTTAGGTCAAAAGCTTGTTGGAATTTCTTTCCATTTCTCTCAATCATAAACCAATCGATTGCAAAATCATTTCCCAAACTCATTTATCATCCAACCAAATTCAATGTTTTCCAACATTATTTATTTTACCATCAATCTTTTATTATTATTATTATTAAAGTTTTTATCCTTCTCGTATTAAATAACGGTTGTATTAAAAAAAAATTCTTAAATCCACGAGCATATAGACTAGTAGGCCTTCTATTTACGTCGAAGCTTCATGAGCTGTGATGTTCCACATTGGTTGGGGAGGAGAACAAACCACCTTAAGGGTGTGGAAACCTTCCCCTACCAGACCCGTTTTAATGCTTTTAAGGGAACCCCGAAAGGAAAAATCTAAAGAGAACAATATCTACTAACGGTGGATCTGGGTTGTTACAAATGGTATCGAAGCCAGACACCGAACGATGTGTCAGCCTTCTCGCTGTTCCTCGAAGGAGGTAGACACAAGGCGGTGTGCCAGTAAAGACACTAGGCCCCAAAGGGGGTGAATTGTGATGTCACACATTGGTTGAGGAGGAGAACAAACTACCCTTTATGGAAACCTTCCCCTAGTAGACATATTTTTAAGCTTTGAGGAAAAGTCCGAAAGGAAAAGCTTAAAAAAGACAATATCTACTAGCGGTGGATCTGGATCGTTACATGAGGGCAGAGCCAAACATATAAAACGACCAAAGATCAAATAAATGGTAAAAATTGTTTTTTTTTTTAATTAAAGTATTAAAGTGTTTTATATATATATATATATATATATATATATATATATAAATCATTGTTATCTTTTTTGATTTGAAGGTAAAGTAAACATATTATATATATTCTCTTTACTAATCAGCTCTTTGCTTTAATTTCCCTTAAAATCACTTTCCTTTTTGTTTCTTTCTTTGATTCTTCGTATCTAATCATTAATCGTGTTTTATGTTGGATAACACACGCAATTTTTTTCTTAAAATACGTAAATTAAGACAAAACATGTTTAAAAAACTCGTGTCGATTTGTAGGGATAGTTTTCACTTGTAGAAACAGTTTAAGACAAGTACATAAAAAATGTCGGGGCTATGGGATACCAAATTCAAATTCCAAATCTTGGGTACGGTTTACACTAATTTTATTAATTTATTGGATAATAAAAATGATATAATATGCAAAAATATGGTCTCCACAAAGTGGTTGGCGTGTGGATTTGAAGAGAATATTTGGAAAGCAAAATAAAAAAAAAAAATTATAATGAAAATGAGGGTTTTTTTAAACAATATGAATCAGAACAAAAAACCCTTTAAGACTCTCTCTCTTCTATCCCTTTCTCTCTCTAGATTTCAGGTCAATGGGTCCACTGATTAATCATTGTTCTTGACAATTACACCCACCCAATTTATTTTATTATTTATTTATTTATTTAATATTTTTCTCAAATACTCTCTCATTAATCATTTTTGTTTAATTCTAATATCCTATTTTTAGCATTATCTTATTGGGTTTAGCGTTCACGTCTGTCACCTTTATTGTATTTAATTAAATCTAAACTTTGGGTTTTTTTTTTTTTGGGTTCAAATTACATTACATAATCAATTAATTAGCATTTATTTAATAATTTCTTGAAAAAATGGTTAATATTATCATGAAAAAGGGTATATTGTTATATATCTAAAAGATCTTTTGAAAAAAAAATCCCTTTTAAATGTTCTTATGGTGCACCGAACGCAAAGAAATGGTATCGAACCAACCTGTAAAGAACCATTTAGATTTTAAAACTAAAAAAAATATTTAACTATATATCAGCCCAAATCCACTGTTAGCAGATCTTGTCTGTTTTAGCTCATTAAGTATCGTCATCAGTCTCACGGTTTTAAAATATGTCTACTAGAAATAAGTTTTCACATCTTTATAAAAAATGCGTCCGTTCCACCCATTAATTTGCAATCCACCTTGAGAGTTTGTCCTATTTCACATCATAGTTCGACTAATGGCTACGACGCAAAAAAAAAAAAAAAAAATCACATATCTATCGTACACAAATTAAAAAAATTTAAGGTTTCATTATCCAATGTTACAGATATATTCATTTTTAAAAATTTTAAATACGACATAATAATGTAACGAACTCATGCCCACCAATAACAGATATTGCTCTTTGAGCTTTTCTTTTCGAGCTTCTCCTCAAACCTTTAAAACCGAAGATTTCCACACTATTATAAATGGTAGTTTGTTCTCCTCTGACTAATGTGAGACATTACAAAAAAAAATTCTAAAATTACGTAACATAAACCATCAATTTGGGTAGTACATATATACGTAAACCATCGAACAGTGTATATACATATACATATACATATATACTTATACCATGAACAGTGTATATATATACATATATATATATATATATAATATGTGAGAAGATTTGTTAAAGTGGTATGAGTTGATGATTGTACTAAGTATATATATATATTAGTTTAAACAAGTTTTTTCTGTTGGAAGAGGACAAATTCCCATATTTCCTTCTCCCCCTCCTCTGTGTGGTGTGTGTGCGTTCCGGCACTCATAATTCTCCAAACACCAAGGATTATTTATTAAAATAAATAAATAATAATAAAATTAATAAATATTGCATGGTGGAGAAACAAGAAGAAAGATTGAGACTTTCACACACTCCCCTTTGTTCAGCTCTCATTTTCTCTCTCTAACCCTTCAAAATTCCTTCCTTTTTTTTTTCTCTATCTAACCTAATCTCTCTCTATTTCACTTAACCCTTCTTTACTTTCTCTCTCCTCTTTCTCTCTCCTCTTTTTCTCCTCTCATCATCTTCTTCTTCTTGTTCATCTTGTTCTTTCTTCGTATCACAAAAACCTAACAAAACCCACATCGAAAGCCCTCAGCTTTTGCAATTTAAAGATGTTGGAGAAGGGCATTCTTGTTCCTGATCTATCTCTTCAAATTAGCCCTCCCATAACTGATCCATCTTCTTCATTTCATATTTGGAAGCAACCTCAAGTACCTCAAGTTGACACCGAGCTTTCTCTCTCGAACAATTCGACAGTGGCGGTCGATGTTTCCCCGGATCGGTTCCAACCCATTAGAGGAATCCCACTTTACAGTAATGGGTTGTTGTCTTCTTCTACATATTTGAACCAAAACCAACCGTCGCCATCTCCGTCGTCGTCGTCGTCGTCGTCGCTGCAGCTTCCTTTGAATTCTAGGGCGTTTCATCAACAGCCTCCTGTTGGGAGGTATAATGGGATAACAATGGAGGCTTTGAGAAATCACCAGCAGAATCAGAATCAGTTTGGTTTTCACAATCATCAAAGCCCTCAATTTGGGGTTTCGGATTTTTCTTGTAATAATAGATCGAGATTGTTCATGCCAAGGATTCAAAGCCGACGAAATGCTAGGGCTCCTAGGATGCGTTGGACTTCCTCTCTTCATGCTCGTTTCATTCGTGCTGTTGAGCTCCTTGGCGGCCATGAAAGTATTCTCTCATTCCATCTCCTTTTTTTCTTTCTCCTCTCCATCTCGTTCTCGCTCGAATTTGATGACATTAGCCATATGTATTACGATAATTAGTGTCTTATCTACTTATTCATAGATCGAACTCCGATAAATTTGATTGTTTTTACACGATCAGGGGCAACTCCAAAGTCAGTGCTGGAGCTAATGGATGTGAAGGATCTCACTCTAGCTCATGTGAAGAGCCATTTACAGGTAATTTCATTGAAAACCCACAATTTATTTCAGGATTTTAATTGAAACCCACGATTTATCTCAGGATTTTAATCGAAACCCACAACTTATTTTAGGATTTTAATCGAAACCCACAATTTATTTCAGGATTTTAAATGAAACCCACAATTTATTTCAGGATTTTAATCGAAACCCACAATTTATTTCAGGATTTTAATCGATACCCACAATTTGTTTCAGGATTTTAATCGAAACCCACAATTTATTTCAGGATTTTAAACGAAACCCATTTGATATCTCTCCTTCTTCCCTGCAAAAAAGCTTCTTTTTTTTTTGGGTTCTCTCTTTCTCTCTCTATCTCAGTGAAGAGGAATCCCTGTGGCACAGTTACCAAAGAAGAGAGAAATGAATGAAAATGAAATGAATGAATGAATGATTCAGAAGCTGAAGAAAGTGTGTATTTAGTTCACAAAACAGGACAATTTCTTGTTTTAGAGAGAGAAAGAGAAAGAAGAGAGAGAGAAAATGGCATCATTTCTCAATAATAGAACCATTTCCCCAAATTTACTTTCCACACCAAACAAAAACAATACAAATCCCCATTTCAAAGCCTCTTCTACTTCACTTTATTTTAGAGTTCCATAATAACCAAATCATTTCATTTCACCTCTCATTTCCAAATGGGTCACTCAAAAAGTTTTGATCTTTACATGTTTGGTAATTTTCATTATTCAGACACAAAACCACACATGTTTTTCTCTTTCTTTTGTTCTTAACCCTTTTCTTGTCTTCTTTTTCAGATGTATCGTACTGTTAAAAACACCGACAAACAAACAGCTTCTTCTGGTAACAAACTCCAAATCCTTACCAATCTCAAAACAAATTCTTCTTAACCCTTAATTAAACAACATAATGCATCATTTTCTAGGTTTCAAACAACCTAGGAAACATGTTTGCCTTAAAAATAATCCTCAAAATTTGATGGGTTTTTTCTTAATGGATGAACTATGAATCAGAAGGGTCTGGGGAAGAAGATTTCTTGCCTGCAACGCCAACCCCACACCATGAAGCGAGCTGTTTGCTCAATCATAGAAGAGGGTTTAGTGCATCTTTGGAGGCTGATGTTAATGGATCAGCACCTTCCATTAATAACCACTGTAACTCTTCAAGGTTAATAATCTCTCTCTCTCTCTCTACATTAATTTTTGTTGGTCTTTTATGTCTGTTGGGTTAGTACTATATGTTTTTTTTTATTGGGTTGGTAAAAAAAATTCAAATTTTCTATAAAGAGCTACCCTTTGTTGTGACAGCTTTACTTTCCCTCATTTCCTTTTTTTTCTCTTACCACTTTTCTTTGAACCCCTTTGACTAAATTTTGATGTTCCTTCATTATGTTTGTGATTTGTAAACAGTTTTGTGTTTGATTTGTGTAAAAAGTTAGTGGGTAGCATGAAATTGTAGCTTTCCTAGCTCCTATAGGTTTAATGTAGCCTTTTCAGTGTCATTTCCGAGCTAATAATCTAACAATCCAAGTCCATCGCTAGCAGATATTGTCCGCTCTGACCGGTTACGTATCGTCGTCAGCCTTACAGTTTTAAAACATATCTGCTAGGAAGAGGTTTCTACACCCTTGTAAAAGAATGTTTTGTTTCCCTCTCCAACCGATGTATGGTCTCATAATCCATCCTCTTTGGGAGCCCAACGTCCTCGCCGACACACCGCCCGACATCTAGCTCTGATAACATTTATAACACCTCAAACCGACCACTAGCAGATATTGTCTTCTTTGACTCGTTTGCTGAACTCAACCAAAAACTAGTGTCTTAGCTACCGTGTCAATATTATCAACCAGTAGTGGACTGTGACTGTTACAAATAATGCACTAATAACTATCATCTTAAAGGTTAAAGGTCAACGGTTTCAAATCGTCCCCCCTACCTTTGTTGAACTCTACCAAAAATTAACTCATCTCATAGAAGAAGTGGCATAGCAGAAGTGCAGTCTTTTGCTAGGCCATTTCCTTTTAAATTAATGATAAATCAGCTTTAATATATAGTCTCACATGCTAGCATTACCCAAACAGAAAAGCATAGGTTAAGAAATTTGGGTTTCATTTACTGTATACTTATACTATAATATAAATTATTATATTCAAATGCTTCATTATCATCACATTAATTTAATGTTTCAGAAGAGCATGGGAGCAAGCCTCTCCAACAAGAGCTAATATGTTTGGATCAGAAAATCAACCACAGGTATAAACTCTTTCAATTCTATATTTCATGTAATTTACTCCGTATATCATATGATAAGTCAAACAAGCTCGATTTGAATCATTGTACTAAGAATCACGAACCTCCACAATGGTATGACAAAATACCTCGTACCAATGAAAATAGTGTTGTCGTGGGATTATGTCTCTCAATAACCCTAAACCGTTTAATTTTTTTTTTCCAGGAATGCTATGAATTAGGTCATCCGGGGTTGAATCTAAACGACAGTCCAAGCAAGGATTTGTGTTCGAGACACAATTGGGACAACTAAATCCAACCTTAAAACCTCATTTAATTTCTTTCAATATATATATATATATATAAAAGTTGAATATAAATATAAATATATATTTATATATATTATGTATAGTTGTTGAATATGCATATTAATATATATATATTTTTTTTCTCGTATAAAGCTGTTTCTGTTGTGAGTGATGTTTGTTTGAAAAAGGAGTAGAATAAAATTTTAGTGGATTATGAGGAATATATGGAATTTGATGCTGTTTGTATTTAGCCATTTATTTATTTTTTAATATTGTTTTTAATTACTCAAAGCTATTAATTTTCTTTTATTTATTTATTATTATTATTATTATGATATCACATCCTATCAAAGTTATTTATATTGGATTCTGATTTATAGAGAAAGATTTATTTTGAGAAATGGTCGGGTATAGTTTTACTTTATTTGATCCCTTTTTAATAAATGGATTCATTTTACTTTTACCAAACTTTTTGTTTTTATTAAAATTAAATACATAAATTAATTTATAAATCACTATTTTTTTTCTCCAAAATCTATCTCTATATATATATATATAAAGAAAAAATGTCCCATATAATTTTCATTTATTCCAACAATTTTTTTAATGCCCCTAACTTCGAGCCATATTCATTTAATTTACTAATTATTAGTACTTAATTTAAAATAGCTTTTAAGAATATACCTTTTAAATAAAATTAAAATTTTCATCATCTTCTGGGTTTTTTATAATTATGAAATTTAGCGACAAAAAAAATGTAACAGATTAAATCCATTGCTAGCAGAAATTGTCAGCTTTAACCCGTTATGTATGGTCGGTAGTCTCACAATTTTAACACTCTGATAAAAAATGTTTCATTCCCCTCTCCAATCCACGGTCGGATCTCACAAAAAAAAAAAATGATGTGGAACGTGATCACTAGCTTAGCCAAACAGAGTATCTATCAGTTTTGTGACTGCTTTCGAGAAAATCTGTTTTTTATAAGAACTATTCTAATGTGAAACCATGACTTTAATCCTTCATTTTTTTTTGTTCTCACTTCTTTATTCGCAAATTCGTCACAAACTTTCGAACTCTCAAAAAGCCTCAAAAGCATTTTCAATACGAATTTTTTATGTTATTATTAATTTTCTTTTATTAAAATACGATATTCCAACAAATTATTAAATAATAAATCAAACTTTTAAAATTCATAAACTTACTAAATATAAAAAGTTTAATAAACACATAATTGAAAACATATATTTTAAAATTTATTTATAAAATAAATATAAATATCAAACTTGAGGACAATATTGTAAATTAAATTTTCTTTTGGAAAATTACAATATATATAATATATATTCTTTTTAAAAAGGAAACTTTTATGCTACACTACATGCATTTATTTTCCCTTTAATATTAATTATTTTCCTTTAATATTAAAGGGGAATTTTCAGAAATTAAGAAAGTGGGGCAATAAAAATGAAGTAACCTGCACCAGGCATTGGCTAACACAACTTCATTTATTTTTTCTGACAACCTTTATATTTATAAGTAATAAAGAATAAAACCTCAAGTGTATTTACTCATTTGCCCTCAAGTGTAATTCAATATTACAAAATTGACAAAAGTTCCTATCAGTTTTGGGCCAGGCCCAACAATCGCAATCGAAATCAGGCCCAATATTCACTTCCGTAAATTGCCACGCCTTTCGAGAACGTTATTGATATGTCCACGTCACAAAGCGTCTTATCTTATCCAAACCAACAAACACAGGTGCAAAAACACGTCGCGTCTCTCTATAGTCACACTCTAACATCAACAGCCAGACACGTGTCACAAAAGAAAACCAACCCCCACCAGGGAGCTTACACGTGGCACACACTATACCGAACTTTCAGGAAATCCACCGTCCGAATCATTCAACCCACAGAAAACGCCTTCCAACGCCGCATATTTAACACGTGTCGTTTGTTGAAAGCGACACGTGGGCCAAGTCACATCGTTCTGGAATTTTCGATTTATAATTGCAATTTTTGTTCTGGAACGTTCCTGGTTTTGGATGATTAGTCTCAAAGTTTCTTGTTTGTTCTACGTTTTTGTGGTGTAATTGTAAAATCAGGAGCCAAGAAGTGTCCAGAGAATTTGATTGGCTTGTTTTAGAGTTTTGTTCTATCTAAAGCAGAGGTTTAATTTGGGGGAAAACCTAAAATTAGGGACGATTCTCAAATTGGGCGATTTCTTAGGGCAAAATTGTTTCGGGTTTTTGGTGGTCGTTGTCGTTGTCGTTGTCGTTGCTGTTTCTGAATCTCTCGTTTCTCTGTTTAAGACTCTGAAACAGAGGGAGTAAAATTGAAACGAGTGAATATTTATTTATTTATTTTATTGAGGGAAAGAGAGACGTGAGGGTTTTCCAGAGAGCTATGGAGCCGATTGTAAAGGGGAATCCCACAGTGTTGTCGTCTTCGTCGTCGTCGTCGCTGATTTTGACCTCCGGTGCGAGTGGTCGAATAAACGCATTGTTGTCGATGCGAGCACTGAAGAGTCTGATTATGTTGGTTAATGCCTTCGTTTTGTTGTTGTTAGTGCCTTTCCGTGGCCGGAAGCGAGCGCAATCGATGGCGCTATCGGTGGCGGAAAAGCCGAGAGATGAAAAGCAAGAAAGGAAATGTGCGACGGTGCGGGTTCCGGCGACAATTGTCTCTTGGAAGAGCAGTAGCAGTAGTAGTAGTAGTAGTAGTAATAATAATGGGAACTGTTCGTCGCCGACGCCGGATGCTGTGGATCAGGAGGTGGCGGTGAGAAGAGCTCTGGCAATACGGCGGGTGGTTGAGGATAAGGATAGATGTGAGAGTTCGATGCGGGAGTTTCTTCTCTTTCAATCCCCAAGAGGAAATATGATCTTCACCCAATCGTGGACGCCTGTTTCTCTTAAGATAAGGTTAGCAATTTAATCACCCTTTTAAGAACATTATTTGATATATGATATGATTTATACACAAAGAATATTGGTTTCTGGGACAGAAAAATTATTTTGTCTAAGCTTGATTTGACAGAATTGTGAAGACCTTAGCTGCCCATTATATTTATGTGGGGTGGGGTTGGGTTGGCCCAGGATTACCGTGTCGGGAAAGACAAGCTAACGTAAACATAACTCAACTAGTTATTAGGCTCGTCTACGTCTAAATGGTAAGAAGTTTGAATGGCTCAATAGTTCCATTTGTTTTTTAACTTAAAAAAGAAGGGAAAAAAGTGTACACTTGTGGGATTATTCTATCCAATATCACAACTATTCTTGTGAAATTTACATTACTATAGGCAGTTACCATAGACGGTTGGAGAGAGGAACGAAACATTTTTTTATAAGGATATGAAAACTTCTTTGAAGGGAAACTCGAAACGGAAAGCACAAAAAAGACAATATCGGCTAGTGGTGGACTTGTGTTGTTACAAATGGATTTGGCAAACCAGACACTGGGAAGTGTGCCCGAGGACGCTGGTTAACGTTTAAGAAGGAATAATCACCGAAAATTTCTGGTGTGGCTAAAGAATATGAATACTATTGGGAGTTATTTGAAGCATGATTGTAATTAAGAAAATGCTTCTTGTTCTATAGTTATTTGAAATAGTATTTATAACCTGTAATAGTATTATGTCTTTTGTAGGGGTCTGGTGGTTCTCTTGCATGGTCTAAACGAACACAGGTTTGTGCCCTGTAACTTCAAATTACACGTTGCTTTGTTTGGACTATATAATGCATGGAAATCACACGAAATCCTCTTTAATTGTTGTCACAGCGGTCGATACAGCGACTTCGCCAAGCAACTAAATGCAAATGGCTACAAGGTTTTCGGCATGGATTGGATTGGTAAGTAGACATTTATACTTCAAATCTTTTACCACTTTATAACTCAAAAAGTTGATAGCTGAAGTCATTTTTAGTAGTTTATAGACAGTTTAGTAGGGGATAAAAGAGAATGCTGAGAGAAAGAACACGTTCCATGGACTCTGTGAGGGGCGTATTCGCCCGTGCAGGCAAATATTCTTATCTATTGATCTATTCGATGTACGAATTTAGAAGGGTTCTAAACATGGAAGTGAAAAAAGGATTGTATATTGTGATACAATCTTGCTTTTTTCTTTTATAATTACTGTTTCCTTAGTGTAGAGATTTCAGTTCTTCAACCATGCATCTATATTTGGATGTTGCAGGGTAAGGCATTTGGGATGCCGGTGCAAAAAACTTACATGTGAAGCTTCCTTTTATAGAGTAAGATTGTTATCTGATATGTAATTTTACTAGAAAAGGAGGAGAAGTTTTGGAAGATTGGTGGGGGACGCTTTGGTAACTTTTCGAGCAATGCACGACCTCGAAAATTTTCACTTAAGAAAGCAACTTGACATGAACTAAAACTCCCCCCTGAAGCCCCTCTTCTCTTCCTGCTTTGTGACTGCTCTTGTTCATTACTTTCATAGATCTTGGCTGGTTATGATGTACGACGTTTATTGAAATTCTTCGCTTCGTCTACAGGCCATGGCGGGAGCGACGGATTGCATGCTTATGTTCATTCTCTTGATGATGCTGTTTCTGATTTGGTATGTTTTAAGTGTTCATCATTTACTACTTTTGTGTATTTTTTTGACTGTTTGGACAGTGAATGTGATGATCGTTTTTGTTGGAAAACATTGCAGAAATCATATCTTCAGAAGGTTTTGGCTGATAATCCGGGTCTGCCTTGTTTCTTGTTTGGACATTCCACAGGAGGAGCCATTGTTCTTAAGGTATTATGTGCGAGTAAAGAATGGTGTGGTTATGGATATTGTATGTTTTGCTTCTGAATTGATTCGTTTATTCGTTCAGGCAACGCTCGACCCGAGTATCAGTTCTTGCATATCAGGAGTCGTACTCACATCACCTGCAGTTGGAGTTCAACCATCTCATCCCATCTATGTAGTGAGTGAAACTCTTTCTCTTAAACCTATTCTCCTTTGCTATGGGAGTTTCCTTTATTGAGCTCTTGTTATCGTTGTTTTATGAACTGAACGGTTGAGTAGAGGGAGGGAGAATTCTTAGTTGTGAGATCCCACGTTGGTTAGAGAGGGGAACAAAGCATTCTTTATAAGGGTTTGAAAACCTCTCTCTAGTAGATGCGTTTTAAAACCTCGAGGGGAAGTCTAGAAGGGAAAGTCTAAGGAGGACAATATTTGCTAGTGATGGGTTTGGGCTGTTACAAATGGTATCAGAGCAAGACACTAAACGAGTGCCAGCGAGGACGTTGGGCCCAAAGGGGGTGGATTTTGAGATCTCACATCGTTTAGAGAGAACAAAGCACTCTTAGGGTGTGGAAACCTCTCCCTAGCAAACGCATTTTAAAACTTTGAGGAAAGTCTAGAAGAGGAACATCTGTTAGATGTGAGTTTGGGCTGTTACAGTTGGGTTAAGTAAAGTGATGCATCATTTCTCTACGCTATGTCTGGTTGTAGGTTCTTGCACCTATTGTCTCATTGTTATTGCCAACGCTCCAAGTTGGTTCGGCGAACAAGACGACACTGCCAGTGAGCAGAGACCCAGATGCATTGGTGGCTAAATATTCCGATCCTCTAGTCTACACCGGAGCAATCCGGGTGAGAACCGGTTACGAGATTCTGAAGGTCTCATCTTTTCTGCAGCAGAATTTGAGCAAAATATGCATCCCATTCCTAGTTCTCCACGGGACGGCCGACGAAG
Source organism: Cucurbita moschata (assembly GCF_002738365.1). Classification (NCBI taxonomy): domain Eukaryota; kingdom Viridiplantae; phylum Streptophyta; class Magnoliopsida; order Cucurbitales; family Cucurbitaceae; genus Cucurbita; species Cucurbita moschata. The sequence goes on along the minus strand of NW_019268552.1, from coordinate 1,150,068 downwards.
TAACCGACCCAACAGCTTCCCAGAAACTTTACAACGAAGCTTTGTCAACCGACAAATCGATTAGATTGCTCGAAGGTCTGCTACACGATCTCCTGTTTGAACCAGAAAGAGAGAGCATTATGAATGACATAATTGAGTGGATAAATTGTAGAGTGTAAAATGGAAGGGTTTTGAATTGGGAGGAGTGTGTACGACATAATTGAGTGAAGAAATGGTAAGCATTTCTTCTTGTTTCACGTCGATTATGGTGAAGTTCATCAGCTTGATGAACTGTTTATAAGGGAACATTTGTGGGGTGTTCTTGCCAGTCCGGCTCCTTCATTGTTCATCTCAGGAGGTTTGCCTTCGATTTTTGTGGCATCAATGTATTATGACTATGGCAATTAGTCCAGTTCTTTCCTTCCTTTTTGTATCAAAACTCGTTTCGTCCTAAATTATCATACAAAAGGACTATGCTTCTTTCCTTCCCTTCTTCTTTTTCTTCTTCTTTCTTTTCGGGTTTGCACTCAAGGCATGCACTTTAATCCGCTAAACCACGAGTTCATGAACCAAATAGAGATATAATCGAGGTTAGCCATAGATACAGTGTAATAGCCTAGTCCATCTCCACTAGATGTTGTCCTCTTTTGGCTTTCCATTTTGAATTTTTCCTCAAATGCTTCGCGTTCGCTGACACTTATTCCCTTCTCCAATCGATATGGGGATTCCACAATCCACCCCTTTCAAGGTTGAAGAACTGTAAACTCTGTTTTCGGGGTTGCAAACCGGATGGTACACAACTTGATTTTGGAATAATAGAAAAAGAATAGGAATTGAGGCTTGAAGTTTGGAGAAAGAAGGGAGTACAAAAGAAAGACAGATTGGAATTTGCCCTTGAATGGAACGAGCGTACATCGCCTCTTGTCCACCCTGTTGGGGCGTAGCCTCTTCGCTGGCACATTACTTGGTGTCTGGCCCTGATACCATTTGTAACCGTCCAAGCCCACAGCTAGCAGATATTGTCTTTTTTGGGCTTTTCTTTTCGGGTTTCCCCTAAAAGTTTTTAAAACGCGTTCGCAAGAGAGAGATTTTCATACTCTTATAAAGAATGTTTCATTCTCCTCCCTAATCGATGTGAGATCCTGCATTTGGATTGTGTTTCTGAATGCTACAAGAATTTCAATGAAACAAAGAATGAAATTTGGAGGATCAAAGTAAAATACAAAATGGTAGAGAACAATGGAGAGACTTTCCGTTTCTCGTTCGTGGTTGCTAGTTTAGTTTGTAGTCATAAGCGTATTTTAACTAGTTAGAACTCGACTTTATGCTAAGTTAGAGATGCGAAGCTCGGTTCATATACTTTAGATCTATATGTCTGAACAATGTACCAGCTCAACGACAGAAGGAGAATCACGAACCGTGAAAGAGACCTAAGTAGTAAAAGGGTGGAAGAAAACAAGACATTTAGAAAGACTCACGACGAAATATGAATGAAAGTCATGTAGATAGTGCTCTCACCAAAATGAATACTTCAGTGTCTAATGATTGTCAAAGTAGATCGAACCTTCAATCTTTGAACTAATGCATTTTCCTCTCCAGGCTTAATATTGCTCACTCAGCTAGAGTTAGTATATCGAACTTAAAACGTTTCTACCTCAAGCTACAAGTTCTTTTAATAGTGCTCGGAGCTAGTCGGCGTCGGATTGTTCTATTATTTTGTCAAAAACCCTAACCATTATAATTCTTTTGAGGAATGGTTCCTCAAATGGGAAAAACATGCTTTCTTTGATTGGTTATCATTCACCTTGAGCTGTACTACATGCTTTCTTCCAGTGATTGGGGAGACCTCCAATCCCACCAATCTACCCAAAAACTCATGCAAAGAGCCACCGTCAACTGTTCATCTACTCCAGGACCTTTGTCGGAGCGTTATACTATCGAATGCTTCAGCTGTACTCCAAGTCGAGCGTTAAACAAGTTGAACGTTGTTCTGAGAGAATTAAACAAAAGAAAAACAAGTTCTAGTAGAAACACGTTAGAAAGATCGAAAAATAAGTTACATGACTTGTCTAGTCAATCAAACAGATAGATTTTTCTCGATTTTTTCAACTCAAAGAAGCAAGTAAAAAACAAACGTCGTAAAGAATGAGACGGGGTCCTTCAATGTCATCTCATACAAATCGATGAATCCAAGTTTTTTTTTTTTTTTTT
>NW_019268552.1:1137598-1146877 GCF_002738365.1 Cucurbita moschata | reverse complement strand
TTTTTTTTTTTTTTTTTTGTTATGGAAGATCGGTTTTGTTTCTCCTATTTTTCTCGTCGGTTTTTAAACAATTGACTCGGTGTTGGTCTCGTCTTACTTGATTCGATCTCGGGAATGAATTTGGTTAGTGGTCCAAAGGGTATGTGAATTACAAGCTGGAAAGGGTGTGTTATTTTAGAGTTACTTGAGAGAGGTTAGTGATGTGAATAAGTGTTGTGCTGTCTTGTCTTAGGATAATTGGGACATGTTTTTTTTTCAATGTAATCATCACTCAGAAAACAGAGTTAAATCATATTGCTTTTTGTCTCAGTTTGCTCCTCTCCTTGGATTCCACACTCTCATCCATTTCTCCTTGATTTTGGGGTTTGGAGAATCTTTATTTATTTATTTATTTATTTTTTTTAATTATTTATTTTAATGCTTCCTATTAGGATTGGAATAAAGTCACCCAACTGTAAAATAACCAAAAATTAAATTAAACTAAACCACTTTTAGATGATAATTAATGTGGTTTAAAAATATTAGGGTTTACTTGCTTAACCAAGAAGCATATGTATTTGTTAAAAGGGTTGACTTTTTTTTTAAAAAAAATTATAAAATAAGAACATTTAAACGTATCGGTTTTTCGTCCAATTACGTTGTTACTCAAACTTAGGTTTTGAAATGTTTATAAAAAGTCAAAGAGTAATATTGCAACTTTTATAAGAATAGTCAATTAAGAATCTGAAAAAGAAAAATGTTCGGGAATGTTGACTTTCTATAACATGTTTAATAGTCGTTCTACTTCAAGTGGTGTTTCAAAACATTTATCAAAGAGTAATAACTTTTGAAGAAAATAGTGGATTTTCAAAAGTTGACTTTTCGTTCAACATTCTAGACGTTTTTTTCAATTTCAGTTAAGTTTTGAAATATTTAGGAAATGTCAAGAGTAATATTACAGCTTTCAAAACAAAACAATAGCAATAGTCTTTAAAACAATGACATCAAACATGTTGATTTTTTCTTCATCGTTCTAACAATTTTTCTACTTCAAATGCAGCTCGAGAAAAGTCAACGGTGATATTGCAACTTTGGAAAGAAAAAATCAAGTCTCTAAACGATGACATCAAACACATTGACTTTTCATTCAACATCCTAATAGTTGTTCTTCTTTCATTAAAACTTGCAACGTAGCAAAAGCAAGTCTTAATGGAGCAACCGTCACTACTCATGGACTCAAACCTAAGTGATCTATCCACGACCACGATGAAGCTCAAGTAAAATTAAAAAGAGATCCAAACTAACTAATATCGAAGAATCAACAAATGAATTGTGCTCAGCGGTGAAATACAGCTCAAACCCAAACCTAACTAGTTCTCCTCGAAATACGTCGAACCACAACAATTGACTAGACATCTAGAAATAAAACACTATTTGAATGCAAGTCACAAGAGCGATACTAAATCGAGACAAACTTTAAGTATTAGATATCATCTCAAAATAAACGGGACACCCGAAAAAAACAAGGTAAAGTCCACAAATATCCTTTATAATTTAACCTTAATAGAAGGAGAGAGAGAGAGAGAATATGATTTGACAGCATATGAGTGAGGGGATGGGCGTTGCTTGTTGGAGGGAGACGAGTGGAAGTGTTGTGAGAGTGACAAGTGAGTCCATGATTAACTCACTTTGGCCCCATCCCACAGTGGCACTGAAAAACATGCCACTTTTTCCCTTTGTATTTATTTGTAAAGTAAAGTAAAGTAAGCCAACCCCTTCTCCTCTTCTCTTCTCTTCTCTTCTCTCTGCCCATTCTTTATTTCTCTACTGAAACCCACATCATTTCTTGACATCGATTCCGTTCCGATCCACCACTGAAAGATATTGTCCTCTTTGAACTTTTTCTTTCGAAATTTCTCTCAAGACTTTAAAACGTGTCTGTTAGGAGAAAGTCCAAGGTAGGACATCGCGCACGGATAAAACCCTTTCAAAATCATCGAAACTTCATATAAAAAAACTAAACTTTTCCTTTTTTTCTTCGTTTTAAACAACAATAATACACATTCAAATTGTTGGGAATGGCTCAAAATGTTGCCTACAAACTTGACAAGTGATTTGAAGAATGGTGGAGTTGATTTGCTTCATGGCATGTTCTTTCAAAGCAAGAGCTCTTTGTAGCTCACCCTGTGCTTCTTGTCTCATTCTCTTCGCATTGGCTAACTCCTTTTCAGCTATTTCAATTTGCTTCTTTGCTTCATTTCTTGCTTCTTCAGCTATAGCTTTCTCTTCCATTGCTACTCTCATTTGCTCTTTAGCTTCCTCTTTGACCTTCAAAAAGTCCAACCCATTTCTTGTTTTCTCATCATGATCGTCGTCGCCGTCGTCGTTTTTCTCATCGTAATTGCACGAACCAATGGAAAGCTGCAAATGGGTCGAGTAATTTTCGTGTCGTTTCGGCGAAACGGATACGTGAATGGAAGTTGAATTGTTGGAGAGTTGAAGTTCCAAGTTTTGTGGATGGTGGGTAATGATCCTTTGGGGAATTATTGTATGGTTTTTGTTGAAGAAGCTGAAATTTGTATCTGAAGAAGGGCTTGGAGTTGGACTTGAAGCTGTTCTTGATAAACATGGAAGCTTTTGTTCTGATTGTTGATGATGATGACCCAATTTGCAGCTATCTTGATGTTCTATGAAGCTCTCCACCCTAAAATTAAACAAAAAAAATGAAGAACAAAGCTAAGATCCAAAAAAGTGTATAGAAATTAGACAAATTTGGAAGGTTTTAGGTTTTTGAAACCCCAAAAGAGGCAAAAAAAAATTTGAAAATCATGAAAACCCATTTGAATTCAAGAAATTAAATCAAAATCAAAACAACCCATCATCAAAAAATTGAATCTTTTTGTGAAGAACATGAACAAGTACATAATTTAATAACATTATTAACTATGGGACCAATAAAAAAAATAAAAATACCAAAAAAAATCGCTGTCCTGACAAAGATTTATACTGATTCTCGTTGAGAGATAAAAAAAAAACAAGAACTGATCATCGGAAAATGAGCCAAATTGCGACACAAAAAGCTGATTATAAAAACTTGAGCTGTTTACGATGATGAATGTTTGTATATTTCAGTCAGAAAACATCAGCAGCCATTAATAGAAATGAAAACGTAAGATACTCTACTAGTGAGCTAGCTCACTAGCTCGCTGGCTCGAGTTGGTACAATCAAATTATCGCTCAATTCAAAAGCTTAAACCGATAGAATAACGTGTAAATACCTTGAGAAAACCCGACCGCAATCGCAGGAATGGCCTCGAGTTCCACATGTTTTGAGATGAGCTTTATAATCGGATTGAACAGCATAGCCTTTAGAACATTTCTCACAAACCCATTGCTTATGGTTACTATGTTTTCTTCTAAAGTGTTTCTTTATTCCCACCAAATCCCCCAAAGCATGAGTAGGGTTATGGTGCAAACAGCTCGGTTCGGGGCAAACAAAGACTCGTTTTCTAACCGCGGTCGTCGGCTCGGTTCTCTTCAAGAGCTTCCACGGCACCTTATGTCGACGTCGATGCATTTGTAGATTTTGATCTCTTTGAAACCCTTGATTACAGATCTCGCAAACGTAATGATCTGATTCCAATAGGGTTTTGGGAGAAAGAGAAACGACTTCGGCATCTGGGTCTGTTACGTTATATTAAATTAAGCATAACTCAATCGAATTATTACCCGAAATGAAACCCGAAACCAATATAGATATATGCATACCTGGAGTCCCAGCAGGCCTTCTTTTTCTTTTGGTATTGGTTCCATTGCTTTCAAAGCAATTAGGCAAAGGCTCAAAGCAAGGAAGGGAAGGGGAGGAGAGATCAGCCAGCATGGGAAAAGCTCTTCAAAGCTTCAAAGCTTCAAAGCTCCAAAGAAGAGAGAGAGAGAGAGAGAGAGAGAGAGAAGAAGGGCCAAAGGGTTTGAATAATTTGGAATTTGAGAACAAGGGTTGCAGAGATAAATTGGAGGGTTAGAGAGAGAAAGAAGAGAGAGAAAGAAGAGAGAGAAAGAAGAGGGGAAGGGTAATGCTTTTGGGGTTCTTCAGCTTTTGTATTATAAATTAATGGGCTTTTAAAAATTTCAGCTTTTTGCATCAGCTTTTTCTATCTCACCTTTCTTTCTCTCTTTACTTCTTCCAACCATCTTCACCACATGTAGTTATTGAGTTTCCTCAAATCAAACTTTTCAAAACCAAATATATATATATATATATATATATCTGTGTGTGTATATATACATATATATATATATAGTGAGAGAAGAGTTTAACTCATAAGGAAGCAAAGGACTGATCTTTAGAAGACTTTAAAATAAAAAAACAAAAATAAAAAACAAACAAAAGTTTTTACTTAAAACATCAATTAAATCCGTTACCTATACGTATATTCGAGTTTGTATATATATACATATCGACATTGTTATTATATCACAGAAAAGTTAATTATTTATTAATTTTTTTTAATATCCGTGTTGATATAGATATCTATTTATATTTTCATTGACATTTCTATAACATTGAGATATTGACGTTTCAGTCGATGTGATGTTTAATCGGGCTTAAAACAAACTCTTATCCTTTTATTTTTCAATAATTAAAAAAAAAATTAATGGTTGAATAAAACAGTAGACATTCAACTTTTTCAGACGTGTAAATGGAAACTATCTTAGATTTTATTTGCCATTTTTGTCTACTTTTTTTCGTTAAAAAATTGTGGAGTAAATTGTGAGTGTAAATTCTTTCTTCAAAGATGATTTTGTGAGTAAATTGTGTTTTTACTGTGAGATGTGATTTACTATTTATAACTTTTACGAGGTAAATTTTATGAAAGTTAAAAAATTGAAATTTCACAATTTTTAAGGAAAAATGAATATAAACCAAAGAGGATAGGATGGTCTAGACAGTCTCCTGTCTCCTGCATTCCCTTTAACATCAGCATGTTCTAAAAGTGAAGATTATCACTACATATCAACACGAGCCATTTTAACAGCTTCACTCACGTGTTTTATAGACAATCTCCCAACATACAATTGTTTTAAGGTAAACGCACGTAATTTTAGAGTTCTAATACTTGAGAAGCCAAAAAGAAGATACATCTTATTAGTATAGACAGTAACTTTAAGTTCTTTTAACCATCATATCATTAGGAGGTTCACTTTCATTCAAACGTGGTATCAGTTCATCCATGTTTCTTATTTTTATTCGGGCATCACATAATATAATTATCACGGACAGACAAAGAATCAAGTATTCAAATTACCGATGAAGTGAAACAAAAATCACCACCGAAACAATACGATGTACAAAAAATGAAAACAAACACAAAACAACTTTTTAGAGAAACCAGTTCTATTCGGCATAGTTTTACTAAAGTTTATTGTTCCAAGAAACAAAGGGAAAAAAAAGGTAAATTTTGAAAATATGTAATAAAAAGAAGAGGTAGGACGAAAATACCCTCAGGTTTGTAGTTAAAGTAGGGTTTGTTTTATCCTAGTTAGGGAGCAGCTTTTGTAAAGGTAAATCAGGTGGGTGGTGAAGATGTAAAGTCACCTTCAAGGGCATAGTGGTCAATATCATCATAATTATGTGTGTTAAGAGATTTATAGTCTTCCTTTTTCCACATGCATACAAAAGTAACATGTTAAAAATAAATAAATTCAGTCTGCCCAGTAAATGTGAGATTTTTTTCCTCTAGGTCAAAGATACACCCTCTATTTTCATTCAATAACTTTAATTAATATAATATATATATATATATTAATTTAAATTCAAACCGCGTAAAAATTTGAACCTCTAACCCACTTTTTTTTAACCTTTCGAGTACGTACTCGAGCATGTCGCGTAAAAATAAACGTAAAATTACTTACGCTAAAAGGGATTATGTAAGAAAGTTTTTAAAATTTTATTACGATCGTACAAATACATGTTTTGAAGCATTAATAAGATTTGACGGAGTGAAAATGTACCTTACGAGAATTTATGAACATATGGGGTTTAAGTGTTTGTGGTTTGTGAATGAATTGACAAGAGATTCTAAGGGCTGTGGACTGCAACATTCCATGCCATTCCTTCTTGTCAATACATTCATTGCTTACACTATGCACTGTGTATTCATTTCGTTATTGTTAAACGAACACGACTCTCTATAATGGTATGATATTGTCCACTTTGACTATAAGGGCTTTTCAACAAGCCTCATGCCAATGAATAGAGTATTCTTTAGTTATAAACCCGAGGTGGGACTTTCATCATTCAACAGTTTAATACATTAATTTTATACTCGAGTTTAATATTTTTCATTCTTATCCTTAAATTTTTAAATATATATATATATATATATATATATATTAATATTTTAAATTTGAAGAAGACATAGTTGAAATCTTTTAAAATATTTTGTATTATTTAACCTATTTAACCTAAAAACCTAGTACTAAAAAAAATCTTTAAAAATCTTATTATCAATTATTGGTTAAACCACTTTTAATAATTGTGAATTTTACCATTTATTTCAGAAATATTTTTATAATAAAAATTGTTGGAATATTTGAATATGTAATAAAAAATTATTTTAAAAATATTTTTGAAAAATGGGATAAAAGTTTAGGATTTTATTTATTTAATTTATTTTGTAATTTAACGTTATTGGCATAAAGTGTGGTTATTTATTAGAAATAATTGAAACTTTTTCATCATTTAAAATTACAGATTTGTTACAAAATAATAACCCTGCCACCCATCAGTAATCATTACGACACGCTTTAATACTATTTTTGGGGAAAATGGGCTAAAATTTAATGCCATTCACGGTTAGTAACTCCTACGACGGGCAGCTAGGGTTGAGACGAGAATGTAACTAATAAATACGTACGGGCAAGGGATAAAAAGCAAACCCGGGCAGTAGTACATATGTTATTTTTAATACTCGCTTCATAATTGGCATAGACCGTCAGATGGCTGTGAAAAATAATCGGACGATCCAAAATAGCTAAACAATTTTGAAATTTCATTGAATCAGAGCCGTATGATTTTAGAGGAGAGAATTTGGGGTTTCGATCTAGTCAAGTGCACCAAAGAACTGTGCGAACAATGCAGGCGATCGTAGCCCTGAGAAAAATGTCTGATTTTCATTGAATTATTGATTTTAGTCATGATGATATGAGTTCACCAAATTTAAAATAGGCATGCCGCATCTAATTAAAGTAAATACCAAATCTTGATTTCTTCTTCAAGATAGCTCATTATTTAATGCTCATAACTACCGTATTTTAGTTATTACATTAATAATATTTTAGTTCATAATTATATTTATTTACAAAAATGTTAAAAACGCTCTAATTCGATATAATTAATATGAATAATATTTATATTCATATTTATAAGGATTGTATGAATAAGTTATATTATAAGATCAAAACTTTGGTATAAAATATAATATATAAGAGGAGACAAAGGTGCATGAAGGTACCATGATGCTTGACAGCTCCAAGATATAATTCTCAAGGTGTAATTAACTTTATAAAAAGAATCTTAAGGGAAACTTCAAAAGTTAATAATGGTGGCTGCTGGGTTTGGTGGTTGTGGGAACCAAATAAAATAAATTTTAAAAATAAAAAAGGTGAAGAAGAAGAAGAAGAAGAAGAAGAAGAAGGATGGTAGGACCAATTTAATTTTATGTGAAGCCCAATTAACTTCATCCCTACACCAAATCATGGATCTTATCTTTATTTGTTTTTTTTTTTTAATTAATTTATATAAATAAATAAATAAATAAAGTGTTCTAAAGGAGAAAACAAATATCTTAGAAATTAAGGCAGACCCACATGAATAATTAACTTTATGAATTGATTTACAATCAAAAAAGTTATGGGTTTGTTGTTGTTTAGTGGTTATTCATTTGTTTTCACATAATTAATTGACAAAAAGAAAGTTCATAATATTTAAATATTTATATTAATTAATTAATTAATATTAATTAATTTGAAGTTAAATTAATGGGGTATGATTGGATTTGGGATCAAAACACACACATAAACATGATTGTGCCAAAAGGACATTCTTGCATGTGCATGTTTTCATCAATCTTGGACTTCCATCATCTTCCCTATTTTTTATTTATTTTATTTTATTTTATTTTATTTTATTCCCAAGTTGATAATAACATGACTTGTTTTTTGCTTTTTTGCATTAACATTTTCAGCCTTTTGTATTTTCTTTTCAGAATATCAAATGCCCTTGTTCAATGTCTTTTGAAGGAATGAGAATCAAATTGGGGCTCAGATTAGATCGTTACTCCGTTCATACTCATCTTATATTGTTAGATCTCATTTTTTGCAGATAATATCGACTAGTAGTGACCTCGAATAGTAAAGAGAAAGGAGTGAATTCGAGCATAGTTCAATTGATAAAATATTTTGACGGGTTGATTTGTTAATTAATTGAAAAGAAAATAATTTTATTGCTTTGTTTGTATCATAATTGATTAATCGAGTTAGTTAAGAAGGTAGCGTGTATAAAAAAATATTAATGAAAGAGGACAAGTATTCAAATGATTTGGTTGATGTCTATTATTGAGATCAAAGCCACATGGAATCAAATCCATTTTTTTTCTTTTTTTTCAAACTTTTATAACGCCAAAAAAAAGGGGAGGCTACATTAAATTTCTAGGGTTTTATTGATTACAATATCAAATTATGTTGATATATATCTATCCTATTTGTATTCATATGCACTCTAGCTAGGGTAGAATCCAACCCTATTAATAATTTATCTACCTAATTTGTATTATATATAATACAAAGAGATGGCGTACTTTTTATATTATTACGAGAAAATACAATGCGGAAATACTTGAACTACGTTTAGGTTGACTTTATCGTAATAAAAATTGATTTTTAAAATTTATATATACTTCAAAAAAAATTTTTGAAATATTCAATAATGAAAAATTATGAGTTATATTGGGACGACCTTTAACCATTATTCATTACATCTCGAGGCTGGTTTGATGTTGAACTGAAGTGAATGTCGGCTTCCGAGGTCGAGAGTTTTTTTTTAAATTTTGTTTATTATTATTTTTCATTTGGTGGGCTGGGCCCAGATATTTGTCACTCTCAAGTCTCGCCTTAATTTTCAGCAAGGGGAGGCTGACGTGGCACGTCTATTTATTAAAATATTCTTTTCTTTAGCGCCACTCTCGGAAGTAAAAATTCGTTGTTTTTCGTTTGAGTTTTTTTTTTTTTTTTTTTTTTTTT
>NW_019268552.1:1121763-1136514 GCF_002738365.1 Cucurbita moschata | reverse complement strand
TTTTTTTTTTTTTTTTTTTTTTTTTTAAGTACACATTTAAATGAGTTAAACTTAAGCTTAAATAGGTTAGCTTCACAAAATGAAATCTTATCATTAATGTTAATAATTTGAGTATAATTAGTTAAACTATTATCGTTTCAATTTAGAAGGGTTCAAATCTTCATCTGACAACAACACTCACATATTGTTGAATTTAAAAATTATTAAATAAAAATTAAATTATTATCTACCAATGACATAACCTAGCAAATTTTACGTGCTTCCTATAATAAATTTGTATTTCGAAGGAAGAACTCCTCTGCAAAAGAATGAAATCTAGTAGGTAAACTCGTGCACATTTCAATACTATTTTGATCAAAAATTGATGATTATAGCAAGTTTTTAGAGGATAAAAAAATTCACCTATAATTGAGACAGAAACTTATCAGCGTGCAAGCAAGAACAAGTGTCCAAACAGGAATGTTAGGCTCGCAAAGGAGATGGATTGTGAGATGTATATATAATAATAAGAAGAATAAACATATATATATATATTTATATATAATAATGAATAGTATAACCCCCACCTATGAAAACGAAAACCCATATAAAAAGGAAAAAAGAAAATGGAAATTTGCTTCTTAAAGGTGGAATGGTGATGTCTCGAAAGAAACAAACCATGTGGAAGTGGAGAGAGACGTTTCTTTTGCATCAAAAAGACAAGTTCGCTAAAAAAAAATAAAAGAAACTGCAAAAAGTCAAAAGCTAATTTTTTTTTTTTTAGAAAAAATAATAATAACAAATTAAGAACATCAAAAAGCTCCCCACTTTATCAAAAGAAGCCACCGTCTTCTTTCCTCCATTTGCCTCTTCCTTTTCACGTAACCACTGGATAAGCATGTTTCCATGCTGTTCATACCCAATTTTTTACATCATTTTAACAAATAATTATAAACTACCCCTATATACTTCCCAAATTTACTAGATTCATAATAAAAATTTGTATTTTATTTCAAAAAGTATCTCTTACCCTTTGATTTTTATGAAAATACTGAGCTTTTCACCTGATGTGGAGCTCAAGAAGGCAAGGAAGATCTTAATGTTGATTAGATTGTGACATGCTAAGCATCCAAAAGCTCAAATTCTGCACTTGTCACTCGTTGACGGTATCTGTGCGAGTAATCCGAATCTGCAGCGAAAACAATCAATATTCTCAGTGCCCAGGAAAAGTAATGAACCAAATCATATCATTCTTACCTAAAAAGCTGAGGCCGGGTTTACTAATGAAAGTTAAACGCTCCATTCATATCAGACACATTCATCCTATTTTCCTTTGTTCTTAATATACTTACCTAGCTACCACTAAGTTTTACCTTTAATATTGCCCCCTCAGCCTTTCCCCACTTTTTACTTTATAGTTCTCTTTATCCTCTTTTTTGTGATGATTTTAAATTTCATTATACACTAGAAACTTGCAATAGTTGGAGCGCAAGGTCGAATAGGTATAGCAGGGCTATTCTACCTTTTCTGTTGCCCCAACGAGGCTTCAGATAAATTAAGCATTTCTGGAAAACAATCGTTTAAACCCAACCAAACTGGGCATTTTGGTTAGTTGATATACCAAGATTGAGGCTAAGGGTGTGTTTGGATTTAGAAAAGAATGGTCTTAATGATGATTATTCAAAAAGTTATTCAAAAGTGATTGATAAAAATTCGCTTTGTAATCGAATCACTTTGATGGAGTGTACCACAAGTATGCAAAAGAAGATTACCTTACCTGGGCAAGAGCATAAATTTGTGAGATCCCACATCAAGTGAAGAAAGCAACGAGTGTCAAGGAGGAAGCTGTGTCTCGAAGGAGATGGATTGTGAGATCTCACATTGATTGGAGAAGGAAACAAAAATTATTTATAAGGGTGTGAAAACTTGTACGTAACAGACGTGTTCTAAAAACCTTGAGGGGAAGCCCGAAAGGAAAAACTCAAAGAGGACAAAATCTATTAGCAGTGTGGACTTTGGCTGTTATAAATAGTATCAGAGCTAGACATGGGGTGGTGTGCCAGCGAAGACGCTGAGCCCCAAAGGGAGGTAGACAATGGACGGTGTGTCAACGAAGACGCTGGGCCTTAAAAGAGGGTGTATTGTGAGATCCCACATCGGTTGAAGAGGGGAACAAAACATTCTTTAAAGTGTGTAGAAACCTCTCCCTAGTAAACATGTTTTGAAAACTTTGAGGGAAAGCTTGAAAAGAAAAACCTAAAGAGACCCAGTTCATGATTGCTCTAAATATTATAGCATAATCAGTTCCCATCATCTGAATCACCACATCCGCCAGAAATGTTCCCCAAAACCTGATTCAGATACAGATAATTATAAACTGGTTGGCATTAAATTAATTAGCAACAAGGAAACAATTTTATCAAGCCTATATCATGAACTGGGCCATGTTTAAACAAGAAATCAAAAAAAAAATTAAGCAGTTCGATTGATTTAGTCACCAAAAGTTTCAATGTGCAGACCTTTTGTTAGTTCATTGGGCCGAGCAAAGTCATCGTGCTTCTGAAACCCAGATACCTTAAAGCAGCACCAGCAAGACCCTGTCCAAATTGCAAGAACTAGATATCTCAATATTCAAAGATAAACCTGAATGGGTACCTAATGGATGCCCGTGGCCCGTGGGCTAAAACTAAAATTGTTTCCGGAATACCTTCTAGTTTATGAATTTTTTTTTTAGAAATAATATTTTAATATCTTAAATAACAAATGGATGGGTGGACCATAAGTAATGTTATAGGCCATAAATTTATGAATCCTTAAAATATTCCTTGTTTTCATGGCAGAACCTCTCCGTTCTTAAAAGAGATTCCTTATCATAACTCATCACTAGATATTGTCTTTTTTGGATTTCTCTCTCCAACTTCCTCTCACGATTTTTAAAATGTGTATAGAGAAGTTTCCACATTCTTATAAAAGAGGCATTATTCTCCTCGCCCAGTAGGATTGCACACTCATATGTTACATGGAAAGAAAACAAAAAAAAATCATTCCACTAAATGGTAAGACCTCCTACTGTAAATATATATCAAAGGAGGGGCAGGCTTGGAATTGCATCCCAGTGAAGTTGCTTGTAGGACTGTCTTTTGTTCTGTTTTTTGTGTATTCAGTTTATGCATACTCTCAAAAGGCTCACTTGTAATCGCTCTTGGGCTACTTTAGTGATATCAATATACTGATTGTAAGGAGATACCTTGCACAAACGGTAGCAATCCAAGTCCACTGCTAACGGATAGTGTCCGCTTTGGCTCGTTACGTATCGACGTCAGCCTCACAGTTTTAAAATGTATTTGTTAGGGAGAAATTTCACTCTTATAAAAAATGTTTCGTTCCCCTTCCTAATCGACGTGAGACCTACTCCTTTACCACCACAGTAAAAAAAGCAAAACTTCCAAGTAAAAGATGCCAGTTCGACAGAAAGAGCATAAAAGCAAAGAAAGACAGTCTCAGCTGCTTTAGGCTGTGCTCTCTAAACCATGGCATTTATTTCTAGGTTCACACATCAATAATGTTTTCGATAATACCGAGTACCTTTTTGATGATTTCCTTTTTAATTCAATGGTTGGCCGCTTGTTGGAACACCTTCCCAGATAATGTCCTAGCAAGCTGACACAAGAGGAAAGCTTCTTGAGGGGAAAAATTTTATAAAACCGATACCTTTAATATCAAGGATTGCAGGTTAGATGCTCCATCTGTAGCTGCTAAAGTTTCACCTTGCACAGATTGAGTCCAATTTGTATACTATCTTCAAGGTTAGACTGCCATAATGATTCTTCACTACATGGCCAAGGACAAAGTTTTCTGACTTACCAACTTACACAGCACTTGATTCATGTATGCAACTTCAGATATAGCGACACATCTAAATTTTAGATGAGCAAATCAAGAATATAAAATTTTTACCTAACACACAGGCTTAGGGGAAGTACCTTGCAGGAACAAATGAAGAAAGATTTCTGCTTCAAGGTCTCCAAATGACTACTTGGTTGAGCAAGGAACGTTTAACTTTTTTTCTCACTGAAAGCAATGCATCTCTATAAGATGGTCTCCAACCCCTTCAAAGAAAAACGTGTGAAATAAATTCAAACGATTGAAATGAAATTTGCATAAAATGGATGAGCAGAAAAATTCCTGAGTAAGCCATATGAGATAAGCCTCCTTCAGCCTCATAAAGGCTAACTACAGGTACAGTAAACTTGTGCAAACATTTCCAGTAAAAACAACCTGGTAGAGATACAGTAGTATGAAATTTCAATTTTGGTGTGAGATCCCACGTTGGAGAGGAACGAAACATTCCTTATAAGGATGTGGAAACCTTTCTCTAGTAGACGCGTTTTAAAAACCTTGAGGGGAAGCTCGGAAAGGAAAGCCCAAAGATGATAATATCTGCTAGCAGTGGGCTTGAACTATTACAAATTATATTAAAGCCAGACACCGAGTGGTGTGCCAGCGAGGACACTGGGCCCCATGTGGGTGGAGTGCGATATCTCCCATTAGTTGAAGAGGGGAATGTGTGGGAACTTGAGAAAGAGCTCCGAAATAAAATGCCAAATAGGACAATATCTGCTAGTGGTAGGTTTGGGCTGTTACATGTGGCCTCACACGCCAAACAATATGAACTAAGCATACATTCTAATTTGGCATTTCGAAACCTTAATGTCAACCGAGTATCAGCTGTTGGATACAAGAATCAAGACTATTGAGTCGAAAGATCGTCTCCCTCCTCAAGGTCTTCCTCGATCGTGGCATAATCAGTTTGGCCTCTGTTTGTAATCAATTTCATCAAAGGACTCAAGTAACTGCACATCGCCAATACAAGATCAGCCTCCTGAAACTAAACTGGACATCTAGAAACTTGATGATACTATATGTTCCCTTCACCACTTCCTACAATTTAGAAGAACGGATCCCAACAAACATACTTCAGCGTATTACTAATCATTTTCTGTATTAAAGCGCAAAGTCTCGATGGAGCTAAAATGCTTCTAAACAAAGCAACAAATGAAGGAAAAACGACCTGGAACCGAAGAGGATTTGTTCAAGCTCATATAATTAAGAATTTGTCGAAATTCTGGGTCAAAAACATCTGAAATTCGCTGTTTCATGCCGGAAATTCAATTCACTGAAAGAGTTAAAAGAGAAAGAAGCTAAGAACCTTGGCCATTTCTTGGATTGGAAGCATTGGCACAACCCACAAATTGACATTTACGCCCAGAACAGCTGAAAAACTGCCGAACAATTTGCACCTTCTTTAGAGAACAGTAGCGATACACGATACAACAAACTAGAATCCTGATATTTACACAAATTGAAGTATCAATCAAGCGACTCAGCTAGTTAAGTGGAAAATTTGATTGCAGTATCCTCTAAATAGCTGATTCAATAAACCAGTGCGTCGTCTAAATAAAACTAAATTTGGAGGCGAAACTGTAGCAGGAGAAACAGAAGCTTACGGGATATGCAAGTTTTTTGGAAGCAGCCGGTGAAAGGAAGGTGAGTTGAAGCGCAGCCAAAGCAGTCGTCATGGCGGGACACTTGCCGCCATCGCAGTATGATAGTATCAGTGGAAGGTTCAAGACACAATGCTCGTCCCGCGCAAGTGTTGAACCTAAAATTATATAAAATTCTCGTGAAATTTTAAATTTTAATAATTAAAATATTAGAAACATAATATTTTTCTTAATAAAAATAGATGTCACCTTAGTTTATCAATACTATATTGGGTCATGCAATTTTTCTTACAAAAATATTATTAATGAAAAATTGATCAATTTTGGGTTTAATCCATTTTTGTGATACTAGAGGAGAACGAATCATTCTTTTATAAGAGGTGGAAATCTCTATCTACCCATGAAGTTTAAAAACTTTGAAAAGGAGCCAAAAAAAAAAAGGAACAAATAAAATAATATCTGCTAGCGGTGGGTTTGGGTTGTTACAAGTGGTATTAGAGTTGGGTGATGTGCTAACAAGGAAGCTGATTACCGAAGGGGGTGGACACGAGGCAGTGTACTAGCAAGAACGTTGGGTCCCAAAGGAGTGGATTGTGAGATCTCACATCAGTTGGGGAGGAGAATGAAGCAAAAAAATGTGAAAAACTCTTCCTATCCATTTTAAAAACCTCAAACGGTAACAAAAAAAAAAGTTAAAGACAATAGTTGGTAACCGTGAGATTGGGCTATTACAATTTTTGTCTTCCAAATTGAAACTTAAATAAATAATAAAACTTACGCCTGATTTAACACCTAATGGTCTCAGCATTCTCTAACATGGTCAAGTAATGGTTCCGACATTTTATTGCGACATAGTTAAGTTACTTATTTTTCACTTTCAAGAGTGAAAGTTATCCCCACGTATTAACGCATATTCTTTTATGATGTTCTGTTCTTATTCACATATTTGTTTAAAAAAATTATATAATATCACACAGGATAGGATTACTCTAATGGAAACAGGGTCAAGATGGCCGAGTTGGTCTAAGGCGCCAGTTTCAGGTACTGGTCCGAAAGGGCATGGGTTCGAATCCCATTCTTGACAAAAAAAAATTATTGTGTTAATTACCTTGCTTAGTTTTGTATCACTTTTTAATTAAATGAACTAATCCTCCAAGGTTATCTGTTTATTTTATTAATTGAGTTCAACTAAATCCTCTAAAAGGGTTTAACGAGCAAAATTTAGTTAATTTAATTATTTTATTGTTTTTTTTTCCTTAATGAGTTGGACTCGAATCTTGGTTGTACTTGCATAAGAAGATGCGACAACTAAATAATTAGAGATTATAGACCAAACAAAACTATTAATTCGTGACAAAAAAATAATAATAAAAATAATTGTCGTATGGGTTAATTTAAAATAAAAATAATAATAATAAAAAAGTCGGAAAATTGGAAACTGAAGCTGTCGAGTTCTAGGGTTGGAATCGTTCTGTAATGTTGGATAGTTAAAAATGATTATTGGCGTTGGGTCGGATGCATGCACGAGAAACCATTTATATAAAAATATACTAATACCACCAAGCATTTATAAAATTAATTAATTATGGTTAAATTAAGTAAATATATGTAACCATATATCACTATCTTAATTAAAATATAATATTTACATTATAAAATATTATCTACCCCTTAAAAGAAATGTTTCATTTTCCTTCCAACTGATGTGAAACCTCGCAGTCCATCTCCTTTAAGGGTTCATTGTCTTTATTGACACACCGTCTAGTGTCTAACTTTGATACCATTTATAACAGCTCAAACGCACAAATGTCGTTATTAGCCTTATATGAAATGTTTCATTTCCCTCTCAACTGATGCGGGATCTCACAATCCACCTTCTCTTGTGAGTCACAATCTAAAACCATTGGTAACAGTTCAAACACATCACTAGTCGATATTGTCTGTTTTTGCTCGTTACGTATCGCCGTCAGCCTCACTATTTTTAAAACATGTCTATTAGGAAGAGGTTTCCACTCCTTTATAAGAATGTTTAATTCCCCTTTACCATCGATGTAGGATATAGACATGCATGTATGAGAGAGGATGTACATGTATGGGCATGCAAATAATTGATATCTATGAAATGGGAATTTTATTCATGAATTATTATTTATTTTTTCTGGTCAAAATTTGGAGACAAAGCCTGCGTAAAAGAAAGTAAGATATTAGGGAGTGAATATTGAAGGGATTGGAATAAGTTTAGTGTCTGATTGTGTATGGAAAATCCAAAGCCTAAACCAGAATTTTCCAGCCAAGCTGTCCACTGAATTACGGACAAAACTGGCTACCCTATCCTTCTTTCCAAACACCTATTTAACCTAAAAACATGCTTCCATATGCATTACCAATAATTAATATTATTACATGACACCAAAGCTTCTCCTTTATTTATTTATTTATTGCTAACTTCACATATTTTTCAGTTTTTAAATAAAACCCGAATAATAATAATAATAATAATAATAATAATAATAATAATAAAGCGGTATTTTTTTCATTTTGAAAAAATGCTAATACTCAATATATAAAATTAAAAAAAAATGAATTTTATACTGAATTCTCAAGGATTATATTTTTTAAATAAAAAAATAACAACGAAAGGGTACGTAGAATCCAAGTCAAAGCTACATATATAATATACATTAGTTCGGGATCACTTCCTCACATGCTTTGAGTTAATTAATTAATTAATTATATGCTTAACATCAACCATTAAACTCAATTAATTATTCAATTAATCACTTCACGCATGCATCTAAGTTGAAGTTGTAAAGGTGCATGCATGCATCAATTGAGAGCCAATTTTTATTTTAATTTATTAAGCTAGTTAATCTCGTAATTATATTTATATAATTCATCATTACCGTTTTAAATTTAGGGCTAATTATATTATATCTTTGTTTGAACTGGCTCTTATGAGTGAGTGGGGAAGTGGGAACCATGATTCAGAAACTAAAATATGATTAGCTACCTTAATTAGTTTGATTAATATCATTAATTTGGTTTAACGAACTTAAACAAATAATATATTATTATTAAGGCTGCCTCAAAATTTTAATTTCTTGTGGTATATTTGCGGTGGTGAATTATTGCTGGAAAACCCGAAATAGTTCACGGGTCTGCTGACAAATTTCCGAAAATACCCTTTCTGACAGCCGAAATTACAATGGAAGGGACTTGTATTATTAATATTTATTAAGAATTTACTGATATTTATATATTAAGGTATTTATAAAAAACGTTAAAATAATAAACGAGTTAAACACACCGTTCAATCACATGTATTATGCCTAAACGATTGTCTCGTGATATTAGTCGAAAAACATATAAATTGACCCGAGCACTCGCGAAATAACAACAAAAATTGCATTAAAGTGTAACTTATATCCAAATTTCCATTATATTTCCAAATTTAAATATCAAGACGGTAATGGTTCACACTCGTGATTTAAATCAATATTCAAAATCCGCTACAATATGGTCATGTTACCTAGGCTTCTTGCTTCTAATAGTGAAAACTATCACTACAAAACAATAGGGAAAATTTACAGTAGGTCACCGACATAGAATTGTTTAAAGTAAAGCACGTTTAACCACAAAATTTCTATGATCGAGCCACCGAAAAGAAAGGTTGTGAGATCCCACGTCGTTTAGTGAGATCCCACGTCGTCTCGTTTTGAAAACGCTTCATTTTTTATCCAAATTTAAAGCAACCTCTAGGGCTTGTTTGGCATCCCAATATATACTCAATCAAACAAATCAAAGCTCCCACACACAGAAAGATAGAGAGAAAGAAGAGAGAGAATGGACGGAGAGAACTCCAACTATCATTACAGAGAATGCCTCCGGAACCATGCAGCCAGTCTGGGCAGTTACGCCACCGATGGCTGCGGCGAATTCACTCTCGACGACACCTCCTCTCCGACCAACAACCTCCACTGCGTTGCTTGCGGCTGCCACCGTAACTTCCACCGCAAAATCACTTACATCGCCGGTGGTGGCCGCTCTTCCGCCGCCACTGCAGACGATCTCATGGACTACGACCAAGCCGCAACCGACACTGAGAGGAGCGGCGGCGGAGGAAAAAAACGGTTCCGTACGAAGTTCACGGCGGATCAGAGAGAGAAGATGCTGGCATTTGCAGAGAAATTAGGTTGGAAATTGCAGAGAAGAGATCTTGACGACGAGATCGAGAGGTTCTGCCGGAGCGTGGGCGTCACTCGCCAGGTTTTCAAGGTTTGGATGCACAATCACAAGAATTCTTTTTCTTCTAATTCTGCATCCACTGGAAATGCCTCTTCTCTAACACAGTAAATAAAGATTAATTAATTTAATTAATTGATCTTTGTGAATGTGATTAGCGTTAAAAGGAGGCCTAATTTTTCCTTCCTTTTTTCCCCCTTTCAGATCCCTTTGTCATTCTTGCTAAAAAGGGTCTAGTTTATATATCAGTAATCCGCTTTTTATTGTAATATATAAACTAATTTGCTTATCTGTATTTTTTTTTTTAATTTTTTGTGCTTTTTCTCCATTTTTTTCATGAAAACTGACCGTCTCTGATCATTGAGTTCTTGACCATTTTCCATTTTCATCCTCCAATTATTGGTTCAACTCAATTTTTTTTTATCCAAATTAATTGAATTTTTAGGCCTTATATAATAATTATTTATATAAAAAAAAACATAATTTAATTACTTTGTAATAGAGATTTGAAATTCGAATAAAAAAAAATATTAATGCAAAATAAATAAATATGATTATTACGTACTCATAACCTCACTAATTAATATTAGTTTTTAATTTTTTGTTTTTAAGTGATATGTGGGATGGTGTTGTTTGAGTTAGCTTTAACCATTTTTAGAATTTTTCTATAAAACTATAATGTCTATAAATGAAATTATTGTGCGCTTATCATTGTTTTTAATTAACCTATTATGTCTTAAATCGTACTTTCCTCGACCAAAAAAGAGATAAAACTTGCATATTCATAAACAGCACTTATTTTTTAATTTAAAAAATTAAATTTTATTCATCAATATAAGATATATATTTTCAACGAATTAAACAAAATTTAAAATTAAAATTATTTTTGAAATAAAAGGTCAAATAATAACATAATATTAAAATATTTAAAAGTTTAAATAATGTAAATTAAAAGTGACTCAGACAAAGATTTGCGTTTTTAATTAGGGTAATAAATGTGTAACAAATGTAGTAGGTCTTAAATTGTAATTTAAGGGAACTTGGAGGACTAAAAAAAAAAATTGAAGAAAAAATGAAATAGAAAGAGGGGTTAAAAGAGTACGTAAATAAGGCCAAATGGGCATCGCCTGTGCTGTCGACTTCAATCCACGTGGCAAAGGGATATGATGTGGAATTATAGGAAAGGTTGTGTGTTGGTGTGTTGGTGAAGCCTCCACCAACCACCACCGTTGGTTCCATGCCATTCCCATATTTCGTTTGTTTTTTTGTTTTCACTTTCCCCATCAGCTCACGTGAATTTTCTGCATCCTTACTTCTAATCTTATCTATTTCTATTTTCCTCCCCTTCTCTCTTTCAATTTCACGCCTTAGCCACTCCTTTTTTATCTTTAACTCCAATCAATCCCTCCTTATTCCCCAATAAATTATTGGACGTTGTAGCCAATAATTTTGCTATTTAATCACAAAATAATAAATAAATAAATCAATTTTTACATTTTATAATTATTAAAAAATATATTAAAAAAAACTTAAATTCACATCAAATATTTATTTAATTTAGAGACGTCGAATAATTTATCCACACTCCCCTATACCTTTTTGCTGTTCGAGTGGGGGCAAAATGGTAAATTAAGAACATCGATAAATCATTTCTTTTAGACTCCCTTTCATAAATGGATCTTCTATTTATTTATTTTTTTAAATGTAAATTATGAGTTTAGTATATTTTAAAATTTTAAAATTTTATTTTAAATAAAGTTAACATATGTTAGAGGATGAAAGTCCCACCCCCATTAATTTAGGGAATTATAAACAAAGAATACTCTCTCCATTGGTTTGAGGCATTTTGAAAAGTTCAAAGCAAAACCATAAGAGCTTATGCTCAAAGTGGACAATATCATACCAATTGTGGAGAGTTGTGTTCGTCTAACATAGTATCAAAGTCATGCCCTAAACTTAGTCGTACCAATAGATTGGTAAATCCTCAAGCATCGAACAAAGGACTAAAAAAAAAAAAAAAGAGCCAAGCCTCCTCGAAGGCACTTAGTCGTACCAATAAATTGGTAAATCCTCAAACATCGAACGAAGGACTTCAAAAGAAAAAGGAGTCAAGCCTTCTCGAAAGTAATAAAAAATGATTAAGAGTCCAAAGGAGTCGAGCCTCGATTAAGGGGAGACACACTTTGTTCGAGGGGAGGTGTTAGATGATGAAAGTAAAGTCGACGATATCATACCATTGTGGAGAGTCGTATTCGTCTAACAATATCAACTTTTTAGAAATATTTTTAAATGGGTGATTTATCATTTAAAGATGGAAATGTATAAAAATATATATATATATCTTAAATTTTTTTAAAACTAATAAAATAGTTTTTGAAATTTTGTTGTTGGTTTTAATTAAAAAATGTGTTTGTTTTAATATATTTTCAAATTAAAGGCATTATATGGAAATTAGAAACATAATGATTAATTATTGACTTTTTGTATAAAAGGAAATAACTATATATTAATTTATCTCGTGAAATTTTAAAAAGATTTATGTCTTTTCACGTTCAGTATTCGACAGATTTTTGTCGTGTTTCGAAAATCATTGTTGTTTTGAAATTTGTTACTCCAAGCAGCATGCTAATATTTCATACATTATTTTAATTATTGTATTTTTTAAAAATCTTTTTAATAAATGACTTACATCATAATCCATTAAATTTACATTAAACTGATACTCAGTCTTGGTTTATTTATAATTTTATTTTTTACATGATAAAATGTGGATATAATTTGTTTTGTACACAATAATTTAATTAAAAAGAAAAGTGGATAATATTTCTGATTTAGTTGGGCCCGGGTCGGTTTTACGAGTTGAATTGGGCCCGTGTTATTATCCGATTTATTTGGGCCTGGGTCGGTTTTATGAGTTCAATTGGGCCCGTGTACATTTGCCTCTTTCATTTCCTTCCTAGGCTTTCAGTTCATAAGCTCCGAATAGTTCGATCTCGCGGGCAATATTCTTCGTAGCCATGGAAGCTCCAGCAGAAGAGGAGTTGCCACCTGAAGAGCAAAAGCCTAAAACCTCCCTCTTCCCGCTCCCGTTCGTCGCTAACAATCCCCAGAGTCAGATAAGTCCGCCCAATTCAAGCGTTCCTCAGTGGCTTTGCAACTCCAGCTTCACCACTGACCTATCCGTCATCAACGATGCTCTTTCATCTCAAAACAATGTATATCCCTCCCTCTCCACCGATGGCGACCAGGAAGAGGCTGTGGAAGATGAAGGTGGTCCAAGTGTTAGACCTGAGGTACAGAAGTCATCTCGATCATACGAATTGCTGGAATCTTCTGCTTCGGACGACGACTCCGACCATGAGAAGAGGAAAAAGAGGAAGAAGAAGAAGAGGAGGAGGCGAAATGAATATGAAGAAAAAAAGGGATTCGGCGAGTATGGTTCGAGAAAGTCCGATGTTCGGGCTTGGGCCGATGCTGCCGATGGTAGACCTTCCAAGGATTATTACTTCGATTCTAATGGAGACCGGGATAACTTAGCATTCGGGTCTCTTTACAGGTATTTATGAGTGACTTAATTTAATCCTTTCAATCCAACTCTCTAGGTAGTTTCAGAGAAGATGTGGAAGATGAGTTTGAATGTAGTTGAATGCACTTATTCAGAAATTTGAAAAGACATGCCGATAATTTAATCAGACAGAGTAGAATTCACCTAAGATATACATGTTGTTCTAATGGCTAACCACTATTTTCATTTTTCTTTTAAATCAACTGCGTGGAGGGTCAGTCTAGCTCCAGAAATTGTTTAATGAAATAATTTGGTTCGTTCAGTAAATCTAATTCATATGCCCAAAGAAAATCATGAATATAATTAGTTATTTATTTTATTTATTTAAAGGCAATAAGATAACCTCCACATTATTCACAAAAAGAAAAAAAAAAGGGCAATCCCCGCGTTAATGATATGCTAAAAATTGTAAACTACAATCGCACAAGAATTCAGGACCTCTTTAACCGTTAGTACTTAAGTATCTGTAGGAAGCGGCAGAATTAAATTTGAATTTCAATTTAGAGGGAACAGCATTTTGTTTGGAACTATTGCCGAGACGTTTAGAATAAGTTTTTCCAATTTTTTTTCCACGGAAGATGAGCAGCCAGAACTGATTGCTTCAAATTTAAATTTTAAGTTCACTATGTTTTATCACAATACAGGATGGATGTTGCACGCTACAGGCCGCTCAACCATGGGGAAAGACCTGGACTAAATTTTAATGGATTTTCTCAGTGGAATAAAAGTAGTTCAGCCTTAGACAAAGATGCTGATGCTGAAGTGTTGGATAGTAAATTGAAATCAGGTGGACGCTATTGGTCTGCAAAGAATGCAGCAATAGAGCGACATAAGAACTTCAAACGTGTACGTATTGGGTTTTCTAGAAAAACTCCAGACAAATTATTGGATGATTTCATTCCTTTTTCAGATTCTCAAACATCAAATAATATTGAGGAGTCTTGGGAGGATGAAGTGCTGCGTAAAACACGGGAGTTTAACAAATTGACTAGGGAGCATCCTCATGACGAGAAGGCTTGGTTAGCTTTTGCTGAATTTCAAGACAAAGTTGCAGCTATGCAACCTCAGAAAGGTGCTCGCTTGCAAACTCTAGAGAAAAAGATTAGCATATTAGAGAAGGCTGCTGAGCTTAACCCAGAAAATGAGGAATTATTGCTATACCTTTTAAAGAATTACCAGAAAAGAGATACTATTGATGTGGTGATTAGTACATGGGAAAAGATACTGATGCAGAATTCTGGGAGTTATAAGTTGTGGAGAGAGTTTTTGCATCTCATTCAAGGGGAGTTCTCTAGATTCAAGGTTTCAGACATGAGACAAATGTATGCACATGCAATCCAAGCTCTATCTGCTGCATGCAACCAGCACATTAGGCAGGTTCTCAAGTCAAATGACTATTTCTTCTCGGGGCATCACCTTTTCATATTCCTCTTTGTTTTATTTAACTGTTTGAAGTCCCCC
>NW_019268552.1:1092379-1120777 GCF_002738365.1 Cucurbita moschata | reverse complement strand
ATGCTATGCTATTGGGGTAGATCTTGCTCTTTATTGGTAGATTTCGTTGACTAATTTCATACCATCAATGAAATTGTTTCCTTTACAAAAAAAAGAAAAAAAGAAAAAGAAAAAGGAATATGTCATTAGCCATATTTTTATATTACGTATGATGCACATAATTTTATTTGAAATTGTACATGAGGGGTCATCATTGCTTTGGAGGCATTTTATTTTCAATTTGCTGGTTTTATAGGGAACATGACTCGGTCTGTTGTGCTGTTACTTCTTGTTATACTTAATTTCTGTACTTAGAATTCCAAATAGTTGCTTTTACTACATTTAACTTCCTAGATATAATGAACCATGCATCTTAGGAGACTAAGAGTACCTCTTTACCATTTGATTTTTTATGTGACGAAGTTGGCTTATTGCCCTTGTTATGCCCACCATTCAGTCAACCATTCTTGTTAGCGGAGACTGTCAATTTCTTATTAAATGCAAGTTGCTTGATGGGTGTGGTTTATAAAGATGTATATGTGTGTTGTTATACAAGCATTACTCTTTTTTAGGTGGACTTCACTTGCTTGTTGCCGTAATATTTTCCTTTTCCCAAGTTCTGAAGTCGTGTGTACTCAAATTCTTATTAGAGCCTGTTTGTTTTGAATTTAAATAAACCCTTTTATCATTTATACATGGATAACTTCAATTTTATTTTCTGTATTTTTATTATGTTTCTGTACGATGCAGGCCAATCAAACTGCCAAACCTTCAGTGGAGCATGATCTCATTCAGCTAGAACTTGGTCTGGTTGATATTTTTCTGAGTTTGTGCCGATTTGAGTGGCAGGCTGGGTATCAGGAGTTGGCTACTGCTTTATTTCAGGCTGAAATTGAATTTAGCTTGTTTTGCCCTGCTTTGCACTTGAATGATCGAAGTAAACAAAGATTATTTGAACACTTTTGGAACACTGATGCTGAAAGAGTCGGTGAAGAAGGTGCCCTCGGTTGGTCTACATGGCTAGAAAAAGAGGAGGAAAATAGGCAAAAGGTTATGAGAGAGGAGGAGGCCTTAGAGGCTGATGAAAAGGGTGGCTGGACTGGTTGGTCTGATCCAGCACCAAAAGAGAAGAAAAATAATGATGACGCAGAAACTACTGCAGAAGTGGGTGTAGCAGCAGAGGAGGCTATGGAGCAAGATGTGGAAGAAGAAGACACTGAAAGAGAAGATAGCACGGAAGCATTGCTCAAAATTCTTGGAATTAACCCTGATGCAGGGGTCGACGAGGAGGTTAAGGACACCTCAACCTGGGCTAGATGGTCAAAAGAAGAGTCATTAAGAGACTGTGAACAATGGATGCCTATCCGGGAAAATTATGGTACCCTCCAGCTGCCTGCACACTTCATTAATTTCTAACTCCACTCTTTTGGTTCACATTTATTCTGACATGTACACCAAAAAATAATTGATTTACCATGAATCTTCACATTCGGAATATTAAATATGATTGAACTGCTTGAATCTGTTTTCTAATTAATTAATTTTATGTTTGTATTTATTTGAATTCATACTGTGAAACAGCAGATGTTATTCATGATGAAGGGATGCCTGATGGAGAAACAAATGAACAATTTCAAAGAGTTATATTATATGAAGATGTCAAGGAGTACCTGTTTTCATTGATTTCAAGTGAAGCCCGTTTATCCTTGATATATCAGCTAATTGAATTCTTTAGTGGAAAAATATGTTCAAGGTATATACTCTTCTTGTGTAGAATCTTATTTGCAGTAATTTTTCAGTTCGAAAACCAGTCACATTATTCATTTATATAGCATGTAATCTACTTTTACTTGAACATGTGAGTAGCGTCGGTGAAGTCTTTGTGGCGAGTGAACTAGTATGTTTCATGTAATATGTTGTCTGTCGTCTGAGCATTATGCTAATATGTTGGCATGGACTCCCTACAAACTTATGTGCAAAAAAAGAGCTTCTTGAAAAACAAAATGGTCTTATGGGTGAACAATGGAAGAGAGATTATGCCTTGCAAGGTTCCATTTTGGATTGGATTGAGGCTTAGTTTCTAAGATCTCACCAAGACGAAAGGTAATGTGGAAACCGAATTTTTGTTTTAATTTTGAAGTCTTGTAATGTAAGTTATTACTATGAGTTTTAATTTTCAAGTCATAGGTTTCACCTTCCTTTATTCCTCACCCCCTTCAACCTATGACTTGCATTTTTGTGGTGACATAACATCTACTATCCTGGACTTGGGATTTGGGGAGGGTCTATTAGTTAAGAACTTCAGAAGGGCCTTGAGTGAAATATTACGCATTTGTTTGGTTGAAACTGGTGGAAATGTTTAGCTTATGGTTTCTGGAGTGACTGCTATGGATGTCTGTCAATTACAATTTTCTGATGAGACTATAATTTCAGAATGGTTGGCATGGTTTTACTCATAAGTATCTTTCTGGTGTTAGTACGACCGTCATTACTGAGATATTTATTTAGCACAAACGTTTGTTTGCTGCTAAGTCTTGTCTTCAGTGATCTTCATGTCTTGGTTATGTAGAATATATTTTACTCTGGTTTCTTTTCAGAGGGCAAGTCCTTTTGTATTTTTGGTTGACAGACTATTGACATTTTTTTTCTCTATCCATCAGGGTGGCTTCAAATAGTTCAAGTTGGATGGAGAGAATCCTTAGTTTAGAGGTGTTGCCAGACGATATATTACATCATCTGAGAAGTGTTCACGATGTTCTTAATAAAAGGCAAAGCAGCTCAAGTAGCTTCACTTTGGAGGTCCTTGTGGGAGGTTCTGATAACCTAACTCAGATGTCTGACATGATGAAGTTTCTTCGCAATGTTATATTACTTTGTTTAACAGCTTTCCCACGTAATTTCATATTGGAAGAAGCTGCTTTAATTGCTGAAGAGTTATTTGTTACAAAAATGAATTCTTGTAGCTCCTCAGTTACTCCCTGCCGTTCCTTAGCAAAGAATCTCTTGAAAAGTGATCGTCAGGTGATCTATTTTCTATTCACTATCAATATGCATGCTTTTTTGAGGATTGAATGTCTAGGTCTACCACGTATGTTTTGATGTCAATGAGGGACTTTATAGTTAACCGGGGAAGAAAAAATAGTAGTGATAGTTCTGACAGAAGGTTTTTGGGTTCTAAGCGGAGCAAAAGCTTTCAAACTTTTGTGGAATAAGATATTGCTATCAGTATTTTTATTTATTAAGAAGTTTTAAGCAAAATGGAATAGAGATCAACTGCATGAAACAACTCCATCGGGGCTGCATATTCAACATTTCAAACTTATTTGTTAGGTAGTTACCTCCTTTCCAATTGAGGCTATTCTCCCCGTATTGACCTTAAATTATCTTAATTTAAAGTCTGAACTAGATTATAATTTAGTGACAATATCGTTATATCATTTAGTAGTGATGCTTTTTTTTTTTTTGGTGTGCGTTGATGCTTTGTTCCTGGTCATACGAGGGTGGTTCGTAAAGTTTTTTCGTGGCTGATTGCCTTTTTTTATTGTAATTCAGAATGCCTTTGTTCACGAAGCATAAAAATAATTGCAACTTCAGTATTCTAGAAAAATGGATACACGTTCTTTATGTAATGGGTCTATATCCTGATTTCATACTATTAGCACAGTATAATTCTAGAACTGAAATAATCATGTCTGATATAATTGGTATTATCATGTGATAATTATAGGACATGTTACTTTGCGGAGTCTATGCACGAAGAGAGGCAACACATGGAAATATCGATCATGCTAGAAAAGTATTTGACATGGCATTGGCATCTGTGGAAAGCCTTCCTGTGGTATGTTACCGTAGCCCTAAATGTAACTCTTGTCTGTGCCAAAGTATGATGCTAGTCCTTAAAAAAGAAAAAACAACTTCAATTACACCATTTTTGGGTTAATTTTTTTACCAAGGAAAAAGGACTGTCCAAACGATGGAATGTCCTGACACTTTGACTTCTCTTGCTAGCTTTTCTTGAAGGGCCTTGTTCTAATAGGAGACTGAGTCTTGATTCCTTTGATATCTTGACTTGCAGCTCCATGTTGAAACTCCCTCGTTTATATTTGACCTATTTGTCTACCGATGGCATGTGTGTTGGGTTTATAATATGTACGATATGTTTCTTGAAACGAACTTCTTTTTCTAGTCAAATTTGGCATTTTGGATGTTAAACTATAATAGTTGTAACTGAGTTCTGTGGTGCATGTTCTATGAGTGGATGGTATTTAATTTTAACTGCTGTGATTGCTGAAGCAGGATCAGAAGTCCAATGCTCCTCTCTTGTATTTCTGGTATGCTGAATTGGAGCTTGCGAAGGATCCTCACAATGGTCATGATTCTGTAAATCGTGCTGTTCACATTTTATCTTGCCTAGGAAATGGTGATTCTTACAGTCCATTTAAATGTCAACCATCAAGTTTGCAACTGCTGAGAGCGCACCAAGGTTTTAAAGAAAAAATCAGGGCAGTACGATCTACGTGGCTCCATGGAGTTATAGATGACTCGTCTGTGGCTCTCATATCCTCTGCAGCTTTGTTTGAGGAGTTGACCACTGGATACAATGCCGGTCTTGAGGTTTTAGATCAGGCTTTCAACATGGTACTTCCAGGTTATTTACCAATTCTGCTCTCTCTCTCTCTCTCTCTCATATTTATTTCTTATTGATACTGAATTTGAACCCTTTTTCTGTGAAAATATGTTTCCTCCTTTCTCCCCCGGTATATTCTATAGAAAAAGATTACTTATTTAGCACTGGCAAAAGATTTGGATACCCTTCAGAAGTTTCTTGTATTCTGGCAAGGTTCTGAAGGAAGTTTAATGGACTATATTTTCTCACATTCTGTGATATGCAACCCCTTCATGCAGCTATAATCTTTTAAACGGCGCAGATTTGTCCTATTTCCAAGAAGGAAGATTGTTATCCCATTCGATTTTCAACTTATATATATATATAAAAGCTAGGACAGAATTTTTCCGCTTGATTTTATTTGTTTTGTTGATTATTCGTCACTTACTATTGTTATTGATGTGCAGAAAGACGAAAACATAGCTATCAACTAGAATGTTTGTTCAACTACTATGTGAAGATGCTTCTGAGACATCATAAGCAATTAAGCCAACTAAAAGTCCGGGAGTCAATTTCTCAGGGATTGCAGTTCTATCCATTAAATCCTGAACTTTATACTGCTTTTCTGGAGATTAGCTACATTTATTCGGTACCCAGTAAACTGCGATGGACCTTTGATGACTACTGCCAGAAGTAAGATGATCTTTCTTGTGCTATCTCTCACATTGCTAATCACATTTTGGTGTTTAATTTCCCTTACATGGCCAGGCTGTGATATAAATTCACAGTCGAGTTTTAATCGGATCCATATTTGGCATCGATTAACTATAGTAATAACCTTCCTTGCATGTTTCTGACCATGATAGATGCACTCATTTCAGATGATATCGCTTTCGTTACTTGATCTATTTGACGGTGGTTTTTCGGACTAAAATCTTTTCTGAATCCAACGCTTTATCTTTTGATATAGTATATTGTTGTTGATCTTTTTTTCTTTTTTCTTTTTTTTTCTCTGTTTAATTGTGAGAATTACACATACATTTGGGGTCCCTAGGCTTGACAAATTTGCATGTAATATACTCTCAGGCAACCTTCTCTGATCCTTTGGATTTTTGCATTATCCTTTGAGATGGGTTATGCGGGTTCTCCTCATAGAATACGTAGGCTGTTTGAAAAGGCATTGGAAAATGACAATTTGCGTCATTCTGTTCTTCTCTGGCGCTGCTACATTTCATATGAGCTGAACACAGCATGTGATCCGTCTTCAGCCAAGCGAGTTTTCTTCCGAGCCATCCATTCCTGCCCATGGTACGACCCGATTTCTTGTTATTTACACCAATTAAAGTATCATTCTGGCACCAGTTCCTTTTGTTTTTGTAGGTCCTTCAGATAAACAGCAACACTCTGTCTAACCATTTTATGTTCTGAAGGTCAAAAAAGCTGTGGCTTGACGGTTTCATCAAACTGAACTCTATTTTGAGCGCGAAAGAGCTTTCGGATCTCCAAGAAGTTATGCACGACAAAGAGCTCAATCTACGGACTGATATCTATGAGATTCTCTTGCAAGAAGAACTCATATCTTGAACCGTCTTCGACAACATATTTCTGCACTTTTTCATGGCTCAATTGTGTCGTCACCATGTTCTCTTCTTGCTCCTCCTAAAGTGATGGAACTTAGAAAGGTCTAAAAACGTTATACCAGAAGTCGCTTCACGTTTCCCTCCCGATATAGGTAATGTCGGTCAAAGGGAGTGATCGTTGTAAGTTGTACATTGGGCGAAAGGATTTAGAATAGGTTGGGTTCAATTTGAGCTGATATTTGTATGTTTGTTCCAAGTTAATTTCAATTCAGGTGAATTTAAATATTTGAGTTGGTTTGTAATTTAAAAAAAAAAAAAAAAAAACAGCAATCTACTAATTGAAAAGATTTTTCAAGCCATTTATTTCCTAAGTAAAATTATTAGTTCAAAATTATTAATTTTTTTAAAAATAGAAGTTGCACTCAGATAAAAAATAAAATTCTGATATAATGTCACACCAAAATATTTTAATTTTATCATTCATATAACACTAAAATAAAATTATAAATAATTTTTATTTTATATTAAGAATTAGATTTATGTTTATCTGGATTTGACGACGTTTTGTATTTTTATTTATTTATTTTCTGTTAACCAATAGTGAAATTATTAATATTATATATATTTATGGATTTTCCACTATATGAAGTGAGGCTAAATCACAACCGTTGGATCAGCCTTTTAAATAACATCGTCTTCGTCGCGCCCTAGTATATTAAGCATTAGCGCCGTCCCAGAGTGGAGCTATCTTCCTCTGCTTCAACGAAGCTCTCGACTTAAAAATCTCAAATAATCTTCAAGGTAACTCTTCCTTCCAATTTAGCTTCATTTCTCTTCGCTTTCTCGATTCTCCGTGGTTCTTACTATTTTCGTATAGCTCGGCTTTCTCTTTCACGTTGATTTTCTTTTGCCGAGGGCTCTACTGTGGCGTAGTTTCAT
Source organism: Cucurbita moschata (assembly GCF_002738365.1). Taxonomy (NCBI): domain Eukaryota; kingdom Viridiplantae; phylum Streptophyta; class Magnoliopsida; order Cucurbitales; family Cucurbitaceae; genus Cucurbita; species Cucurbita moschata. The sequence goes on along the minus strand of NW_019268552.1, from coordinate 1,113,673 downwards.
GTTCTAGCTTTGGAGACGGATTTTGTTTTTACTTCTTTTGAGGTGTTCATCGATTTGATATGTATTTATCTTGAAACTGATCGTCATTATTTTCTCTCCTTCTTTTTTTTGTATGTTAAACATGCTATGTTTTCGGATTTCTTGATAGCTTCACAGATCGTGATTAAATCTCTACTATCTGTAATTGCGTTCTTTGATTGTAAGCTCAGGAGTTAACAAAAGAACAGCTTAGGTTAGACGATTTAGTGGAGTCGTAGTTACTGTGCTGAGCAGGAGCTTACTTTCACGAATATTTTACTTTTTCTGAAAACTTTGGCGGCTTCTCTTGGAGAATCTCACTCTTATATTCTCTTCGACGATCATGCTAAGATGATGAATGGATAATTTGTTGCTGTTGAAATAACTTTTTGGATAATCTAAGCCTCGATAATGTTTTTTAGTGTTGCTTTTCTTTCAGAGATTGTAATTGTTAAATGATCTTTCGGATATGGTTTTCTATTTGATCTAATAGTTATTAAAAATGTGGACAAGATCCGTGTATGCGTTTATCTGCTTTACCTCTCTTTTCTTCGTGGACGCATCTATTATTCTTAATTGCTCTAATAATACAAGTTCGAATCCTTAATCACTTACCAAGACTTCATTTCTCACAACATTTATCCTTCTCGTTTCCTATTAAAAACGAAAAACTCATAAATCTTATCCTTCTCGTTTCCTATTAAAAACGAAAAACTCATAAATCTTATTCTTCTCGTTTCATATTAAAAACGAAAAACTCATAAATCTTATCCTTCTCGTTTCATATTAAAAACAAAAAGACTCATAAATCTCATCTTTGTTCTTATGTTGTGCAGATGGATCATGCGAAGCTCCAGAAGATGGCTGGTGCAGTGCGCACTGGTGGAAAAGGTAGCGTGAGAAGGTTGGTTGCCTTTTTATCTATTGAAAGTTCAAAGTGTGTAAAAAGAGTCAGTTGTTTATTGCTTGATTTATTTAATAAGAAATCATAAATTAATTCAACCGGAAAATGGAACTCTTACAAATCTTACCTAGTTGTTCTTGATTATAGTTTATTTGTAGGTAGATAATTTAATTGAACCATAATATCATCCAAATAAGGTGGTTTGGTCTGGGAGGTTAAGTTAACGCAACATCTAGTACTCTGTTCCCACGTCCACTTCTGCTTTCCTCAGTTCTCTTATCCATCGTGCTATTAATTTTGATTGGCTTCTTTCTTATAATCAGAAGCGTTTTCTCTAGCTAGCAGTTAATTTTGAATTTCTGATTTGCAGTTCGTGGTTTACGAATGACGAAACGCGCTCGCACACGCACACATTATTATAATATTCAGTTGACTAATGGATGAATAAACAAACATAAATTCCATGCTTGTTTGAGTATTGCATCTTTCTGTTACGCAAGTTGTCATCTCTCGACATTTTCTCATGCTTCCTTAACAAAATGACATTGATCATTTTCTTTATGTATTTTGTCAATTAAAGGAAGAAGAAAGCTGTTCACAAGACAACTACCACAGATGATAAACGGCTTCAAAGTACCTTAAAGAGAATAGGAGTTAATGCTATTCCTGCAATTGAGGAAGTTAACATCTTCAAGGATGATGTAGTTATTCAGTTTGTTAATCCGAAAGGTAAAGCCACTTAACTATCCTTGACTTCTTACCATCGATATCTTGATACGTAACTCATATTTTGCTGTTTCTCGTTCTCTATTTCAGTTCAGGCTTCTATTGCCGCAAACACATGGGTTGTTAGTGGTTCTCCTCAAACGAAAAGTACGTCTCTCACCACCTCTTGAATATAATGAAACATACAACTGATCTTGTGTTCTAATTTGTAGTTATCTAAAACTGAACTAATTTTTTTCATTCAAATTTGGTCGTATAATTTTTAAAACACAAAAGAATAGTCCTAAAAATGAAAACGACATTGTAGAGTTTGTCTGCAGACTATGCTGTTTTTAAGGTAATTTTTAGTTTCCAATTGCGGGATCAATAGTGTCTGGTTTTTATTTCAATCACTACGTTGTGTTCAAACCGTTTTTAAATCAGTGATGAATTTTTTTTTTTTTTTTTTTATTGAAGTATTCTTAAGGTGCCGTTTGGAAATGCTATAAAAAACCGCTCAATTTTTTATTACAAAATTTTATTCTTTAATGAGGAAAACCAATCTGTCCAATGAAACATTTAAAACTGTTTTGAAAATTAGTTATTCATACTTCTTGGAGTACCTGTTAATTGTGTACGAACCTTCAAGTATTTTTAGGAATTAAATATGATGTGGATCACAAAAAAAGTGGCATTAAGTGAACACTGCAACTTACGTCTAACCGTTTGAAAGTAGTTTTTTCCGGCATAGTTTCATCCAACAGTTTGAAGTAGCTGTTCTATTTGTGCCAAGTAGGCTTTAAAAATTTTCAGATAGTTCTCCGTAGAAAAATTCAAACTACTCCCCGTTTTGTTTTTCTTTTTTTTTTTTTTTTAAAAAAAATGCTGTTGATCTGTTTTCAAACAGGGATTAGGATTACGTTTTCAAAGATTTAATGCAAACCAACATGCTGCCCTTGGCTTGGAATTTGAAATACGTCCAAATTTGAATTTTCCGTGTCATTGTGTCCAGCATAGGAATATCTCCGAGACTATATCGACTTTTTTAGTGCTAAAAAGTGTTTTTAAACGCTTAAAAGAGTCCAAATCGGAACCAGTTGGGGTTTCAAAATATGTTGTTAAATAAAGATTTTGGCTTAAAGCTATCGTTTTAAATCCGGGGCAAATAGTTCCGTTTGATACTGAAAAGTCTGGGATAATAGTTCACCTTTGCTAAATTATGCCATTATTTTTTATATTTATACTTGGATTGGAATATTGACAATTGTGACTTCTGATCTGATGACTCTTACTTTAAATTATGCCATTACTTTTTATATTTACTTCAATGAGACCTTGTTTATTTCTGGAATAGATGTGTTCTTACCGCAAGCAAGATGTTACTCGAGGTCCCTCGCATCTTGCTTATGCAAGATGTTACTTGCGTCTTGAGATAGAAAAATTCTGTAGCATCTTGCTTATGCAAGATGTTACTCGAGGTCCCTCGCTTACACTGGCACCTTTTGTTTATTTTTGATTGTGAAGCCTTTCTATTAACACTGCCCAGGATGCTCGTTGTGATCTTTAGCCATCTGTTAATATCTATCACGGTTTAAACTCATCATGTCTTACTAATGATGCCTCTCTAATATTTTGATTTCTTCTCAGAATTGCAGGATATTCTCCCTGGAATTATTAACCAATTGGGTAAGTACTACGCTAGGATTCTGGTGTTTCCTGCGGAGTTGCAATTTTAACTACGGCGCTAAGAATACGACTTGTTTGCATGTAAATATTTCCAGGGCCCGATAATTTGGACAATCTGAGGAAGTTGGCTGAGCAGTTCCAGAAGCAAGCACCTGGAGAAGCCGCAGCAGCAGCAGCCAATGCAGAGGATGATGACGACGACGTACCCGACCTTGTCGAAGGACAAACCTTCGAAGCTGCTGCAGAAGAGAGTAAAGCCTCCTAGATAGGAGCTCGCTCTCAGATGATTTTATTTAGCCTTTTTCTTTTTACATATTTTTAATGTTGGGAAGAGTTCATTTTTCTCCTTGTATTTCTTATTGTTAATCTTTTGTTGCCCATGGCATTTCTACTCACCCCTGCCCCCATGTAACCCCCCGATGCATGAATTTTCGGTTGCTGCCCCTTTCAACCGCCTTAATTCATGTGGAGAATGATTTTCTTATTTAGGTGCGGAATTAATGGCTACCCCTCCTTACCTAAAGAAAAAAATTTGGGGATTTAAACTTGAGCCAACTTTGTATTTGAATATGTTAAGGTGTATGCTTATTAAATAGTCCTTTACCCTCTTTTTTTCTCTTCTTGTACTGTTGACTTGTTAAGTTTTAGGAATACTAGATGTATTATTTAGATTTTGATGAATTCCTATGGCCAAGAAATTAAAAAGTGTATTGAAACATGAATGTCATTGCGTGGTGATGTTGAGTATGTGATTTTGTTATTTTTTCCTAGTTGTCCTTGACTAACAAACAAGCTACAAACCCCCTATCCACGATGTTCGGATTACAGGAAAGAATGACGGGGTAAATAATGCTAGTTGATTTTACCGGTTACTCCCGAAATAATTATGGGAGAGGAGAGAAAATAGGTATAAATTTTCAAGTAATCTACCCCTCGGGGGGATCGAATGTGGGCCCACATCTTCCCCAAGTCTTACGTACAAAAACTAAGAAATATGTGGGCCCACATCTTCCCTAAGTCCTAGGTACAAAAACTAAGAAATAGTGTGAAAGAGCGACACTAATGAAAATCTCATTTTGTTTGGTCATATGTTCTATAAATAATCTGAAAAGTTCTAAAGATATCTAAAGCATTTAAAGAGATTTTTGAGAATGCATTTAATTATGATAACAAAACCGTTTATGGATACTATGTGGAAAAGGAAAATTCAAAGACATTCTACAAACTCAAACTCAAAATTATCTGAACTGGAATGTCTCCGTATAGCAAAAAATAATGTTATTTTCTAAATAACTTGGCCAAATAGAACAAGGATCATGAATGATGATTCTTAGAAATCTAAATAAAACGTAAAAATAAATTTATTTCTTTCGAATCTTAAAATACGAAGATTGGTGTTTTATAGAAGAAACAAACCTTGCTGACAAGATATGCTTCTTCCAAATTTAACGATCACAAATGGATAATTCATCAAGATAGGTGTGTAAAATTCACCTGTCCTGCATCCATGAATTTTATTAAGAGTTAGAATTAAGACTTAGTTAGATGACTATTCAATTTTTTAAAATCAAGAAGCTAGGTTTTGTATCATGTTTTTTTAGTGTTTTAAAAAACCAAATCAAGTTTTGAAAACCAAAAAGAAATATTATTGAAAAAATTATTTTTGTTTTTAAAATTTGATTAAGGATTCAAGTGTTTTTCAAAAACATGTAAAAATTACCGTATAGGAATCGATAGAAAAAACAAGCATAAATTTAAAAACAGAAAACAAAAAATGAAACATCAAGATTATTTTTAAGTAAACAAGAACTTAAAAAACTTCTAGTGTGGGTACTTACAATCGAAAGTTGCCCAACGATCTGGAACTACGCTAGGGAAGTCCTGTTTTGCATCTTGGAGATATATGAAGAGATCTGGGGATCCATTTGTATTTTTTGTGGATGTATCAATTCCTTTCACAGATGAAGGCCCTCTTGGAGGAGCTAAAATAATCATATGGTTCTTCATATCTAAAGAATTCTGCATGAGAAATATGCACCACCATGATTAAACACTTGAAACTATAGCCTTCTTATTTCTCAAGATAAGGCAAGCATGGTATTTCAGTCGAATTACAATTTTTCAAAAATAGCTAATTTAACAAGATCTGGCAGAATACCGCAGAAACATAATTCTCCACTCACTTCATTTATTCGCTTCGAACTTCCAGGTCTTCCTGGTAAGGTATGCATACCAGTGAAACAAATATGGGAACTTAATGAGAAAAAGAAAAACTTCCCTCCTTGACAAATAACCATAATGCTTTGGGTCAAGGGGTAGAATCAGCGAGAAGAATTTACAGAATCGACAGTTCTCCAATCAAGACAACCACAGAAAGACTGGCATAGAGGGATGTTGCATGCATAAAAAATGAGTTAAGTTCACTGAACTCCTAATCCCCAACCATGCATTCGAAGAAAGAAAAGTAAAATTCAAACTCCGTTTGTTTGTCCGTTCATTCTCCAAGTGAACAGGATTTCTAACAAAATAATGCGAAAATGAAAGACGCTACAACTTATCTTGTCAAACTTGGAAGAATATTTATTCAATAACTTAATAAACTAGGGTGCCTGAAAAAATGTCGGAACATCATATATTCTAACGTATTGTGTGATCTTTTAAAGGTGTCACAATCAGATGTTAAGACTTGTTTCACGGTTACTATTTGTTTAAATTCCTAAAAAATAGACCATTGACTAGTTTTATTCTGCTATTTTGTAATTCGCTCCTCAATTCATGGAGATATATGTACGTGATCGTAATTTAATGGAAAATTGAATTTCTCTAAAGAGTCAAACCCGGTCGTTTCCACATCAATTGTATACCAGGCAGAAAAATCCCACTTGAAGGAAAACAAGAATATAGTGGATTATGCAACAGGATTATAGATGAACTTACCCCGCGTGATTTTGCTACTGGAGGAGTTGTTTTCGTCACGTGATTTGTGAGAATCTCTTCATCAAGAGAGAAGTTCCGCATCTTCTTTGAAATAGAGCTTTTGGGTTCAGTTTCAATCGAATCACAATAAATATTTCTCGTTCCACCTAATTGTGGAGTTGGGTGTGTCTTGTTCTTTGAAACCCACCTTTTCTCTTCGTACCTGAAAGTTCCTCAACAAAGTTAGATAAAATAGAAAAGAACAAGAGATTGAAAAAAACATATCCAAATTTCTTTAAATCGTGTTCTAAATTTAAGCAGAGCATTTACTTGGCACGAATGAACATTTGATTCCCTCTGTTATCAACATTTGGTGGTAGTTCTGCTTCCCAGTAACAATTCGATCTCTCATTTCCCATAGCTACAACAAATATAATGACAATCAGCCTCAAGTAGTTGATTAAAAGGACATTAATTTGCTGGCAATGAAATCTCTGAACGGGGATTTTCCTTTGGGGATTAAGTATCCACCCAATTGGGTAGTAAATTTGATTGAAAGTAGTCTGTTGTGAAGTTCCTAACTTAATTTTTCTTACTGAAACGAAAATTTTAACAAATGCCAAATGTTCTTACACTGCATAAAAGCAACCTGTTCCGGTAGCCACGTATCAAGAGTAGTAGACCGTACCTATCACAAAAATGAAAATTTCCAAGTGTAAGGATGGTTGAAACCACCGAATGAAGAAACGAAAAAAAAAGAAGAAGAAGAAGAAGAGATCCAACATAACGAGGTTTTAGAAAATATTGAATGTTGAACATTAGTTAACTCAAAATTCAATTAAACAACATTTAACAGCAAATGCAAGCACATATGCATGAGGTAATGCAAAAGGCTAACTGCATACATAATTCCTTTGGTCCACAACTTTGTTTTGTGTTCAATATTGTTAAACATTACCACTATTTCAACCTAAGGATTACAGAACAAGATAAACAAATACTTGACAGATCTATTCAGTTTATCGGCAGATGACTTGGACCTTCCAAAGTAGTTTGCAGGTAATAACAATGATTATCTTGGATCATTGGAACTAGATAACAAATTTACATTAAAACCTAGCGGATCAGCAGCATGTGTATCAGACAAGTTTCTTGAAGCTTCAGTTGCAAAAGAGGAAATGCTAAATTTGTCTAAACATATGGGTAAGCGTATTAATTAATTTTTTATTCCGTCGTTGATATGGACAGATACTAAGGGTAAGCACAAGTTCAAATAATATGAAACTCATGAGCCAATTTGTCCTCAGTTCCATTAAGTCTCTCACCATATTTGTAATCTCCAATGAAACTAAGGTGCAAGGAGATTTCCTCTAAACAACCACCAAAAAATCTTAAATAGGTTGGTTACAAGTCTTGCTTCCAAAAATACTGGGACACTTCGATGATAGAAATTAATACATGCAAGCTGGCAAGTTTCAGGCTCTATGAATTCCTTTTACGTTGTTTAAATGTAAGATCATTTTGAAGTTCACGCTTGTTATGAAGATCTCTTCAAACTACAAGAAATTGTTCAAGCCAAACAGGAAAGTTCAAAGTAAAGATCTACCAGTTGTCAGAAAACCACTACGCAGAAGGAACTTATATAGGAAGCAAAAAACACTTTTCTACATATGGTAGGAAAAAAAGTGAGGGAAACCTTTGAAATATGTACTCCAAGACTCCGATGAATACCCGAGCATTGCATGCATATAAAAATTCCAAGGTTCACACTTGCCCATCGTGGAGCCCTGTGAATCATATATCAAAAAAGTACATCAAGTATACAATATTAAAGTACATGTTGAACTCATATCAATTAAGAAAAGTTATATCAAAGCACACATTCTCTTAGAAATCCATTTCCAAAACCTCGTTTTAGTGGCAGTCATTTGCCAACATTGAGCATGATTAAATTACAACAATTTAAAATGCTTGTTTTAATTTCACGCTAAACCTGAAACATATCTACTAGTTTGCCACCGCATAAAATTTTAGACAATGGAAAAGTTCTGTCTTAAAATGTCTTTACCCTATTGTATCTTATTCATCAGAAAGTAATATATAGTTGCATATATTTCTCCTGCTCTATATGATTACCATGTCCAGACTTTTCACCAACCATTATTGTGCACTGCCTAAGATGACTCAAATCGAAACCAGTCATCCAATGATTGCCTTAGAACTACAAACTCTGAACCAAAGTTCTAACCATCTTCATAACTTAGCAGCCTAGGGAAGAGAAACATATACAGTATAGTTATTCACCCAACTGAAACATTATAGAGCATCAGGGTCAGATATTTCGTTGCTGGTTTAAATTTCAATTAAATATCAAATAGAAAATTATTTAACAGTCCTGAAAGTCACAAAACTAACATTCAAAAAACGTCTAAGAGCATTGAACATTCAAAGGGATGCAGTTTGACCAAGATACTGCTAAAAAGTCGAAGTTCACATTCAGTGGTTAAATATATATTAACATGATATGAAACTAAGGCGTTGATTACGCATAAAAACGAGACAATAGCCATTTCTTTTTTTGTGTAATCAAAGGACAACAAAAAGATTCTCTGAAGAGCTGCAGAAACAGAGAAGATATTCAGAGAGGAACGAGAATAATTAATGTAGGGCGAAAATATTGCATGCTCCAAGTAGAAATGGCTGATCAGAAGCTTACGAACAGGAACTACATCCGTAACAATTTAGAATTACAGAAAGAACGTTTCATATTTAAAAATTAATAATAATAATCGTTTAAATGTATACTTGCTCCGGCAGTCAGCACATTCCCTGTTTTCTGGAAGCTTGAGAAGGCCTTCTAGAATCTGTATAAACAAACATTTAACGCGCACAAAAGTGATCTTAAGTTAAACAAAGTAGTACAATAATCCTCTACGCGGCTAAAACCAAGAAGTCGAGATGAAAATAAAATTCGCATGAAACTAATAGATCAGCAACTGAAATTCATCTCCCGACGGTGTAGGATTTCGATGCGAAATAAACAAACATTTAACGCGACGAACAGTTTCGTTAATACCGCGTAATTCAATCACAGTTTTTAGCTAGTCTGATTGTGCTAGCAGTTCGAATCAGTTTTGATGAAATGAAAAAAAATCCAACAGTTAATCATAGCATTTCTAAACACAAACATTACATTGCTCCAAACCTACAATGATATTTCTTAGCGGCTAGGACGCATAACAGCTACGTTTCTCCTTCTCGAACAACTCGATGGAGAAGAAACGATGTTCGATCATTTTCAAACAAACGCAACAGAAATAGACAGATAAAGATGGAAAAGAAACCTTAGTATGTTTGGCTTCGAGCTCCTTAGAGACGGAGGCCTTCTCGTTCATGTTTGGACTCGGATTTGACGGTCCGCTACGATACGACGGTCGATTCACTGCAGTTTCTGAGGAAGTCGCCTTCGCCTCTGGTGTCTCCGAACAGAGAATTATCGGGAACGGCAATGAAGAGGCAAGAAAAAGAGTTCTGTAATGATTGGCTCCACAGATTGTGAGGGAAACGGTTGGAAATCCTCAAATAATGCGAAAGGAAAATGGCAGCGTTCATATTCGAGGCTTCGCCACCTGTTCTTAATCTTAACCTTCCTATTAATGTAGCTGGCGGGAAACTAAAAGTGAGGATCGGTTTCCCCTTTTAACTCATAAAATTATATTTATATGAAACTGCCAGGTAAGGCCTCAGCCTGCCGCTCATCCATTCACTCCGCGTGTTCTCCAACTTCAATTGCTCTGTAGGCGGGGCCATCATATTCAGTTCCACCATAATCCTTCTCTTTTATTATAATTTTTTTCTTTTAATATTCCTTTTATGTTTTTTATTTATTTTATTTTATTAAATTACACATTTATTATTTTTCTAAATTATATTTTTTAAAAAAACTTAATGAATATAATAAACATAAAATTTTAAATTTTATTCCACAAATTAGATACCATTCCAACTTTCCATATAAAATAGTTAGTTATCACGTAGCTTTACCTCCTTCAAGTTATTCAACAATCTGTTGTGTATTGCTCTAAATCCACAGCTAGCAGGTATTGTCCTTTTTAGAGTTTCCCTCCCTCTCAAGACTTTAAAACGCGTCTGCTAGGGAAGGTTTCCACACCCTTTAAAAGGGTGATTTGTTCTCGTCCCCCAACCAATGTAGCAGATATTGTCTTCTTTAGAGTTTCCCTCCCTCTCAAGACTCTAAAATGCATCTGCTAGGGAAGTTTTCCACACCCTTATGAATGGTGATTTGTTCTCCTCCCCAACCAATGTGAGACATCACAATCCACCTTCTTTAGGCGCCAGCGTCCTCGCTGCCACTCGTTCTTTTCTCCAATCGATGTGGGACCACCACCAAATCCACCTCCCTTTGGGGCCAGCGTTCTCATTGACACACAGCCTCTTGTCTATCCCCTTCAGGGAATAGCGAGAAGGCTGACGCATTGTCTAATGTCTGGCTCTGATGCTATTTGTAACGTCTTAAATCCACGGCTAGCAGATATTATCCTGTTTGGGCTTTCCCTTTCGAGCTTCTTTAAAATGCGTTTGCTAGGGGAAGATTTCCACACCCTTATAAATGGTGATTTGTTCTCTTCTCCCACCAACATGCAATATCATGTCGTACCATGTTTAGTAACGGGAGACTTCAAGTGGGAGGAAATCGATGTGTTTGAGCACAGAATGATATGCGTGAAAGGAATGGGGAAAGCACACATGGTGCATTTCAGTAATATGATGACGGGCATTACAAGGCATACCAAAGAACCTAATTAACGGAGTTCTGATAACGTAAAGAGGGCGGCATAATCATCCCCTTCCCATTTGGCGTACACTGTGGCAGGTATGGAATCAAGGGAGGTTTCAGTGATGATCATGAATTAAAGTATTCTATTCCACATGTGCTACCCATGGAATTTGGCCCCTTTTCAAGATCACCTTGCACATTAGTTAATTTCTGACCCTCACATGAACCCGTATTTAGATCCTTACTCGATGTTTTTACATCATAATAGAGGATGCAACGAATTTTCAATATGATAAAATTATTTGTCGATGAATTTCTTGACACTCTGTTCTAATAAAGGTGCCAAATCATATGAATGATGCTCGTTTGAGAAAGAAAAAAAAATTGTAACCACCTAAACTCACAACTGGTAGATATTGTCTGATGAATGATGCTTGTTTGAGAAAGAAAAAAAATATTGTAACCGCCTAAACCCACAACCCGTAGATATTGTCTATTTTGAGATCTCAAAATCCTTGTCCACTTTGAGCATAAGCTCTCATGCTTTGCTTTGACCTTCCCCAAAAGGCTGTTCACTTTGAGCATAAGTTCTCATGGTTTTGCTTTGACCAGGCTCGACCTCCCCTTAATCGAGACTTCTTTTTCTTTTGGAGTCCTTTGTTCGACATTTGAGGATTTACCAATCTATTGGCACAACTAAGTTTAGGGCATGAGCTCTGATACCATGTTAGACGAACACGACTTTCCACAATGGTATGATATTGTTTACTTTGAGTATACGCTCTCATGGCAAACTTCATGGCTTTGCTTTGGCCTTCCCGAAAAGCCCTCATACCAATAGAGTTAATATTTTTTTGTTATAAACTTACGATCATTCCCTAAATTAGTCTACGTGGGACTTTCATCATCCAACAAAGACAAAGACTTCTTCAGAGCCATTGGGCGGATGAAATTTGTTGATCACTGTAGCAGGAATCTGATACACACGCTCTTCTTGCTAGCATTGAGTTCCACCCCAGGTGCCTCCGCCTCAATATCCATCCTGAATTCGCTGGACTCCACCGCCAGCTCAATGGTGGAAGCTAAATAATGATGCTGTTTGGATCAAATAACTTGGCCGTGGTGGACTTCGTCGGCTTCTTCGCAACTGGGATAGAGATATTCTTTGGGCTGGACAGAACGATATTCATCAAACCTGGCCCATTGTTTTGGGAAGGCGGTGGAATTTTGGAAAGGTTAACATTTTGTATCAAAAATATATTTCAATTTTAAAAATTTTATTAATATCCTCCGACTTAAACAAAAATTAAAACGCATTTACCTATTATATTTAAAAAATATGCACATAAAATTTAAAAAAAAAAAATTCACAAAAAGTTCATGAACACGGTTGAAACGTAACGTTGATGGTCTATACACGGAGGAATAAAAATTGCTTATCTACCTACTATAAATCATTTCTCTATTATTTTTCTATCTCTTATTGAATACTCTCTTAATATCCACTTATTATTTTATCTCTAAATTATAAAAAAAATTATTATTATTTTTTAAAGGGTTTAGGCTATTAATATTATTTTTTAAAACGTGTATATTGATGAAAAAAATTATTTTTTAAGGTTAAAAAAATTTAAAGGTATTAATATTGAAAGATCAGGTTATTTTTTAACATTAGAAAAAAAAAAGAAGCTAATATTTAGAAATTTTAAAATACTTTTGAAATAAAATTTATTTTAAATTTAAAGATATTCATTTTTTAAATTAATTTAGAATATATTTAAATGCGTAGAAACAATTAATTATTACCCAATTTCCTCGCGAAAAAGAATTTTGTAAAAAGGAAAATAGAATCTGCTAATCTCTTCCTCCGGTCTTCCTCGCTTCCTTCTCCGCATCACTCGCGCTCGAATTTCATTGCACCTTTTTCCATCTCTCCTTCTTCTTCTCCTATATCGCCAGAGCTTGAGAAAAAATCTACAATCTCAGGTTTCAGTTTTTATCGGAATGTCTTCGTCCGGCGGTAACTCTGGCGACGGAGCTGGCGGTGGCGCCGCCTCGCATGGCCCTCAGCTCTTCTTCTGCTATACGTGCAATCGTACGGTAACCATTACTCCCTCATCATCCTCCGATCTTTTGTGCCCCAACTGCAACGATAGCTTCGTTGAAGAAATGGATAGTCCAAACCCTAACCCTAGCCCTGTTCCCAATCCTTTCCTCTCCTTCACATCCGAGGCATTTCCGCCGTTCAGCTCCGGTGGCGGTGGAAATGGAGGTTTCCCGATTATATTCTCCACGACATCATCATCCGGTGGCATTGGCGGTGGCGGTTCTATGATGAATGATCTATCGGCGCTATTGGGAGGCGGTTCTCATCGGTCGTCGTCCTTGCAAGACCCTGACGGTTTTAGTCCCTTGCTCTTCCTCCAGAACTATCTTCAAAGCGCTAATGTTCAATTGGTAATCCAGAACGCATCGGGAGAGGCGTTTCATCCATCTTCCAATTTCAATCTTGGAGATTACTTCTTCGGCCCTGGCCTCGAGCAGTTGATTCAACAACTTGCTGAAAACGATCCGAACCGTTATGGAACCCCTCCCGCTTCAAAGTCGTCGATTGAGGCACTTCCAAATATCAAAATTACGGAGGAATTGTTGGCCTCAGATTCTTCCCAGTGCGCTGTGTGTAAGGATACGTTTGAGCTCAACGAGGAGGCGAAACAGATGCCTTGCAAACACATATATCATGCAGATTGTATCATTCCATGGCTGGAATTGCATAATTCTTGTCCGGTATGTCGATATGAATTGCCCACAGATGATCCTGATTACGAGCAAAGGAATCGTGGGACTTCAGCTCCTAATCGAAGTCAAAGCGAAAGTCAACCCTTTGGTGATTCTTCTATCCGTGGGGAAAATGTTGGTGGAAGCGATCCTAATTCCGACGAGAATTCACCGAGTCAACATGAGCGGAGGGTTAGGAGGATAGCATTTCCTTGGCCATTCAGAGGTTTTGGTTCGGCCGCCGAGACTAGTAACAGCGGAGGTGGCAACAATAGTGGAAATAGCGACGAACCTAGCTCCAGAAATAGGGGAAATCAGAGCTCGTCAGAACCCATGCAGGAAGATCTTGATTGATGATTACTGGTATTACAACTCAATTTATTTTCTTCCCTTTTGAAATGTTATCAATCTAGTTTGTACAAACGTTGATATAATTCTTGTTGATTTCAATTTTAGTTCATTTGAACAATTTTGTGGTCCACTCTCTGAACATTTACTTGGGATGGATTAACCCAACATGTGCAATCCCGTTACTCCTGCCTGCTCTTGCCAAGTTATCTGAACTTGATACTGATTATTCTTTAATGCCCCTTAATTAAAATACATCCACGGAGTGTTTATTAGTCCTCCGTTTGATTTCTATCGGCCTTTAAGATAAGACATGTTTGGTTAAGCATCTTAAACATTTATCTTCAATATCCATTATTGTCAGTAAGGACCTTTACTATGTCTACATATTGCTGAATGCTCAATTTGTTGGGTCTGTGAATCTATTTTCTGGCCTAGCAGACATTTAGTAATATGAGCTCACTAAATATTTCAAATTTTAGAGCACTCTTCTCTCCATTTCCCTCCCTCGAATTCTTCCTTTGTTCTTGTTGGTTTTAAGGAGCCTTTCTTCTCCCTAATCGCTGGTTGTGAAACATGAGTTAACTTAGTCAAATTATTAGTGAACAAGGAAAAAGACACTTTCTCTTTGTCCTTCGACATCTATGTAGAGCTTAAAGATCTTAACCGTTGCCTGATTTTGTGTCTTTAGGTATTTGAATGGTACTACGAAATGAGAGTCATCCACAAATCACCATGTCCATGCCTTGGCAATATTTATGTGTGATAAGATTTGAAGAATGAAATCGGATACAATAAGAGCAGGACTTTGAATGAATTTGGAGTTGTATTAGATATGGACCTCTGGGTATTTGTATCTCAATCCTTTATTGACTATTTTGCAATAAACTTTTCATTAATTTTTCCATGGAGAGAGCTAACATAATTTTTTTCTTTTTTTCTTGTAATTTATCTTCTGAGCTTGGTTAAATTTCCCTCATTGTCTTATGCGTTTGACAAATAATTTATATTGCTTTATGAATCTTGAACTCATTTTTCTCCAGCATGCACGTTTCCCTACCTGAAAACATCAAAAAAGTTTTATGCTTATGTTGCCTGTATGTGAAGTAACTATGGAAAATAGCAATCGACCCTTTATCTTTTAATCTTGTTTAGGTAGGATGGAGTTCAGATACTATATAAATAGGCTCAAAAGTACCTCCTGGGTCGCAGCTGAATATTTGTTTTAAAACTTTTTTAGGAATTGACAATTTTAGTGTAGCCTGTTATATTTACACACATTCATAAGGTGAGAAACTTCACCCTGTTTAATGCCATGCTCAGATTCTTGTTATGATTTGTAGCCTAGCTGTTATCAGGCAGTCTTATCTGTGGTGTGTTGCTAATAATGCTTCTCATCTTCGTTCTCATAAAAAAAAAAAAAAAGAATAAAAACAAGACTTTTCTATCAGTGTCCTGAAATTTGGTGAGAGCATGTGCTTAATCTTTGAACTGTTTGTCAGTCAATGAACGTGTTCAATTGATTTTCTGAACAGAACTGTACCCCCACCCCCAGCTTCTCTATTCCTTGGTTTGATTTCGATATTGCTGGCATGAGGAACCTCAATGGTTCGGAAGGCCGTTGGTTTCAGTCGAAGTTGATAATCTCCGTGAGAAATTTCTGCATATGCACTTTTACACAAGTCCTAACTACCAAATATTAGAAGGTTAAATGGTAGTTTTTCCTTTTGGTTTAGACGTTTTTTTGACTTATTTCGATTTGGAGTTTCTAGATTTTATGGAAAATTTAAATTGTTTGTCTGATGCAGTGATTTCATAAATTCTGTACAACTAAATGTCTTCCTTTCATTCTTTGGCAGGTGTTGCAAGCGATTTGAATCTGGAACCATTACTGAATATAGAAAACATCCTTGTATGTTAATTATTCGAGTTTTTCCATTTTTGAAATTTGACTATAATAATCCATAGGTAAAGGTCCTTCGATCTTCTATTTCCTTCTATTTCCATTTCAGAGCTCAGAATTCTTTGTAGATTAAGGAAGTTATGTGCATTATTTTGTTTGCGAAGGTCTGTAATACTTTGGCTTCTCCGGGAACCATTTCATGTATTGAAATGTTGTCTGCCTCACATGTGGCTTTTCTGCACTTGCCTTTGTTGGTTTAGTTTACATTGAAAAGCGATTTCATACTGATCATTTCTGCACTTGCCTTTGTTGGTTTAGTTTACATTGAAAAGCGATTTCATACTGTTCATTTGTTTATCAATCAACTCATCTCTCCCTCCCCCTCAGGACATCCTCGTCGCTCATCGAGCTGAGGAATCTGATGTTTCAGGTTTGGGGCTGGCTGGATGGTAAAATAACGGTAAGAACAAGTGTATTGATTCACAAAACTACTATTATCTGTATAGAGTTGCCTACATTCTAGGTTTTGGTAATGGCCATTGCATAACTTCATCTTTGCTAGATTTTCCCATTTTTCCTAATTCAGAGGATGGAGATTTATGCCCTAAAGTTCACGTTATGGCTGCTCAAAATTTTTTTTCTTTTGAAAATTTTAAAAATCATTCGGTTTTTATAGCGTTGTTGAAGTGCAGGAAGACACAAGTTCACAGAATCCACGGATTTTCAAATTTTATATACGAGGGATATATCTGTTATATTAAGCATGATTTTGTGGTTTTAACAAGGTTGAAATATTACTAAGCTCGTCATAATTAGTCATGTACTCTTGTTCTATAGATACGTTAGTGGTGTTAGAAATCACCGATCTTTATAATGGTATGCCACAATGGTATGATATTGTCCAATTTGAGCATAAGCTCTCATAGCGTTGCTTTGGGCTTCCCAAAAGGCCTCATACCTGGAGATAGTAGTATTTCTTGATTATAAACCCGTCGTTTCCTAAAATTAGCTGATGGGACTTTCATCATCCAACATTGTGGGTTACATATTTTCATTTAGATTCATAAAAGTTCATCAATGGGACTTTCATCATCCAACAAGTGGGTTATATATTTTCATTTAGATTCATAAAAGTTCATCAATTTTTTCATCATTCAACTAACGAGTGGGTTATATACTTTCATTTAGATTCATAAAAGTTCATCAATTTAAGCTCAGTTCAAACTCTAGATCGAAGTTATGGCCTAAGATTATTAACTCTCGATGGTTAATCTTTAAAAACACTTTTAATTTGGCGATGGAGAGAGCAATAAATGGAAGCGACATCTCGATAAACACTTATACCCGTGCTTAAGGTTTTTATTTATTGTCATGAAGTCTCCATGAAAATCATGAAAATATGTTTGGATTGACTTTTAAGCGTTTAAAAACTACTTTTAATGAAGAGCTTAGTAATATTTAAGTCAATGAGAAATCCATCAAACATTGACGCATTCAGTACTACCTCTCAAAGTTGTAAGCAAAATTCCGGTTTACTTTGTGTCCCTAGAAGAATAACACTATTTCAAAAAACTCTCGCTCAGTGTTCTACCTCACTTGTTGTGTAGCCGTTCCAAAGAGGGGAAGGGGCGGAAAGAGCAATCACCACCTGTTATTGGGTGGTTTGACTCTATAAATACGAACTATCCAATTAGATGTGGTGAACGCCTCTTCCAAGTGCTCAAGTTTGATATCTTTGTTTCCAATTTCAACTCCTCTGGCACGATCATACCTGCCATCATAGACAAACCATGAAGGCCATTAACGCACAACACAAACTCAAAGTACACATCTCCACCAGTCCAAGCTTATTATAGTAAACGCCGAGACATAAACCTCCGACCTCAAGGGAAATAGTACTAAGAGCTACGCTCATATTAGCCAATTTCTTTAGACTTAATGGTGATAGATTCTGAACTTACCCAGGAGGCTTGCCATATTCCGTTACTAGCTCTCCGAACCGATAATATGAAAGCTTGTACCTGGTACCACGGAACAGAATATCCACATTACCTCATATCAGGAGATTAAAAAAAGGTAACAATGTACACATACACATGAATCATCTTCCAATACCAAGAAACTTACATTAGACAATTCAACATCTTCGGGGCTGCCCCTTTGTCGACTCGATATTCTCCATTTACCAGATAATCGGGCTCTTTAATTACAGGGAAAACGCCACCTCCAATTCTCACCATCCACAAAAATCTGGTATGATATACAATCCCCATCAAATAAGACATCTCTTTTCCTACTCAAAAAACAAAACCATTCACTAGAAAGGGGAAAAAAGGTGAAATGCCCTTACTTGTTAATATCATCTGATGAATAGCCGGAAACACCACCAAAGACAACTAGCACATAATCGACATCGAGTGATCTCATTATTTCATATGCATCATCTTCATAAGAAGACATTGCACGTCCAACAGTAGCAATGTGTGTGTTATTCCAGGTATTGTTGTCAACGATGACAGTTCTGTTTCCCATGGCCGTGATCTGGTAACCATAATCCCACCATGACATCACCTTAGCGTCTTGAGGGGTATTCTGTCTGAGCCAAAAGTATGCCTCACGGTAGTCATCGAAGATAACCCTGTTCCCATGTGCACCCCTTGCAGCCAAGACAATTGATGGAGATGAATAAGCTTCTGAGGTGACCCATGTACAATGGGTCACATACCTTGAAAGCAAGTAAAAAGCACCAACGAGTAATGCAATAGCACCGTTCTTTTGGAAAGGCGGGGATTGATCAAGAGATCCCTGTTGAAAGCATAGGTAATTAGTCAGAGTATTCAATGTAAGCATGGCAATTGAACAATTCAATGCCAATTCAGATTGAATACGATTAAAAACCGTATAAGCCTACCGACAAGGAAGAAAAACAAAGCTGGACATACCTTAGAGGAACCCTTCACATTGCTGGCTCCTTTACCAGAACTAATCTGAGAAGCCTTTGGTTTAGCCCTCACTAATTGGGTCAGGTTCTTGATTGTAGCAGAGACAGCTATGGAACTGATAAGACATACTGCAGGTGTAGCAACAAGAATTAACCTTACCATAACTCCAGCAAAGTACATGCTAGTGAGACCGTACATGACGATGAAAATTGTTGCATCGGACAAGCGTTTGAAGCAAAAATAGAGACCAGCTGGGAAAAGGAAAAGCAAAATGTGGAAGTCAAACATGAAAGATGACCAAGCTGTGGGTTGATGCTCGGAGACAGAGGCTATAATAGGTATGTGATCTTTCGCATACGTCGGATCCAAAAGAGAATAAAACCGGCCAGCCCACGGGGATATATACCCGGACGCAGTGCCAACTCCCAAAGCAACACTACCCACAGCAACTGCGCTAGTAACGGTGATCTTCAGGAAGGATTGAAACAGTTTGGTATCACTGAGCATGTACTTCACCCAGTCCAAGAAGTAAAATACCTGTAAGAGAGGCTAATTAGTTCAATGAATGAAATGACATGCATTCTGAGAAATCATAAACACTTCTTCTCTTCACTGCCTAGTTCCGACCGAGGTAACCATTATTTCACACGGGTAAGAAAAAGAACAGTGTACAAGATAAGATTAAATACAAAGTTAGCTAAACCAATCCTTGTATCATAACACCACCAACACCACCAACAACAAGAACAACGATGAACTAAATAAATGCCCGCCTCAACGCTAGCTTTAGACAGCTCAAGGATTTTTCCCGTGTAGAGCTTTGCACCTAGGTGCATTATCATCGAGTGCTCGA
Source organism: Cucurbita moschata (assembly GCF_002738365.1). Classification (NCBI taxonomy): domain Eukaryota; kingdom Viridiplantae; phylum Streptophyta; class Magnoliopsida; order Cucurbitales; family Cucurbitaceae; genus Cucurbita; species Cucurbita moschata. The sequence goes on along the minus strand of NW_019268552.1, from coordinate 1,093,822 downwards.
GACCCCGACCAATGGGATCACTCCTTGAGCAACAACATAAATACTCAACATTGAAACGTTCCTTTGGCTACTATTAACAAAGTCAACAAAGAGATAATAAATAATTAGAACCTGAATCAAGAAGAAGACGCCCATTGCAGCCATATGCTCCCCAGACTGAACATGCTGAAAACCAACGAATCGAATTTGCATGGCAAGCAACATTCCCAAGATATACATACAATTATACGCCACATATAAACGCATTGAGTATCTTCCCGTTATCAGAAGAACAAGCACATAGAGTGGAATAAGGTTAATTATAAATACATAGCCACCCCAGGCCGAAACCATGTAAAAGTACCCAAAAGCGGAGGATAGAGCCCAAGCAAGGGATCCAGTATTCACCGCCTTTACGAATAGATAGAATGTCAACAACAACGCAAAAATGGCGACACCTTCATTATCGTACGATCCCGCAACAGATCTCGAAATGTAACCTGGACAAATAGCTATCAAAGCGGCTGCGACAAGCCCAGCCCCCGAGTCCCAGATTTCTTTACCGAAAAAGTACGCAACCAATGTGGTATTTGATGCGAAAAATGGAGCTGTCAATACACAAACCTCACGAATATGCACAGCGAACTTCAGAAACCGCAGCCCCCAATAGATAATAGCGGCCGTGACCATAAGTCCAGGATAGAGCGTCCCGCCAATGATTCGACCAAGAGGATACCAACTCTCAGAATCAAACCAATTCCAGAATTCGTAAAAGCCCTTCTCCGTGAGGAAGAGCGTAGTTCGGTAATTGAAGTAGGGATCAAACTCATGGATCATGGATTCATACCGGAGAACACTGAAGAGCCTAGTAATGAAGGCCAAAACATAGACGAGGAAAAGGATTGAAACTCGGATCAGAAGCTCCTGTTGCTTGGTCTTGAGCTTAAGTGATTTGAGAGACAAACTGTTAAACAGATCAGATTTAGCATTCGACATCATGGTTCCAGAATTGCTCGGATTATTCGATCCAGATTTAGCAGAACCATCGACAGGCTCGATCTTCCCAACCATGATTGGAGATATTAAAGAAAAATGTGATAATGATAAGGAAATTGAAACACGGGTCAACGCTACGAATTTCCCATGGAAAAGCAAATGAGAAATGGAAAAGTTTTTCGAGTGGAGAAATGGAGCAAAACCCTAAAACAACAGAATGGGCGGAGAAAAGGCAGAGCTGAATCCAGAGACGATGATACTAAAGGGGGAAAGAGGGGAGAAAGGATTGCATCAAAATGAATTATACTGAATTTGGTTTGCCACCAGATCGACGACGAGTTGCAGATACTCGTGTTTTGAATTTTCGGAATGGGCTCAATTGGGCTTTAACAATGTTTGGGCTTAGTTTTTTTTTTTTTTTTTTTTTTTTTTTTTTTTTTTTTTTTTTTTTTTTTTTTTTTTTTTTTT
>NW_019268552.1:1085615-1092119 GCF_002738365.1 Cucurbita moschata | reverse complement strand
TTTTTTTTTTTTTTTTTTTTTTTTTTTTTTTTTTTTTTTTTTTTTTTTTTTTTAAGAATACAGTTTGCGTATCTGTGCATTAAAAAAAAAGGACCGATTCCAAATTAAATTGACCAATCTCGTTAAAGGTATCATAAATAGTTGAGTGCATGGCTTTTTGAGTGAAGATGAGAAAGGCTTTGGGTAGACACGTTTGAACCATGCTCGTTGCCCTAGGTCCCCGTATATGATTGATATGATCATTGGGTAGGGGGGTCGGCATTCTATGCAATGAAGATATTATCTAAAAAGATTTGAGTGATCTTGTCGTTTTCTTCTCCTCTTAATCTGCATTGGACGGTTCAAATCGATTTCTGCCTTTTTCGTAAATGAAAGTCATGCTTGCTTTGCTGAGGCCTTTGCTTTATTTGCCTCTTCCTCTGATGGAAAAAGAGGCATGAGATACATTGGAAAAAGTCTGAAGGTAGGTCAGTCGAGTAAAGCAAATAACGATTCCATACACTACATGATGAATTGGCAGTGATAAAGATGAAGGAGTTGGAGGGTATATCCGACTACTTCACACGTGTACAAACAATGGTGAACTCACTCAAGAGACGAGAGTTACTTTAGCCAAGCAAAACAAATTGTAAATCTAAATATAGTCGAAGAGGTAAAGCATAATTACTTATAAAATCACAAAACAACTTCATTTGATTCATATGGATACATTTTTCACATATCCATATGGTCAAGGGTTGATCAGTCTACGATGTGTTTTGGACATTATAACAAATTTACCGATCTAAACCACGACTAAGCTAGGTAATTTCATCCATTTCAAGTTGTTTAATCAATTAATTATATTTCTTAACTTAGGAATACTCATGAGGTTACGAACATCGTCAAGCTACAATCTTGCCACAACATGGGTGATCAATAGCACGTTTTTCATACTGTATCGAACCCCATTGCGACGGTGCTAGCAGTCGCGTTGCAGTGTCTAGTTTGCATTTTGAACCAAGATCCCTTCATTGCTTCATTAAAAAATATTCCGCCCCAAGAAGTTAATAAATTGGATTTTTACACTACATAACGAAAAACTGGAGACAAACGATATATCTCCCCAGTTCAAGCCAAATCCTGATAATACAACTTGAATCTAATATATATATATACATACATATATATATATATATATATTCAGAACAAATCCAAATAGGGGTCAAACGATGCCGATGGTATAATAACTTGATATAAAACCGAAAATTGAATCTAAAACTAAGTATCTCTATAGGTGAGTTTTTAAAATGAATCTCCAGCAGTTAGAGGCTCTAAAACTCACAGACATTGAACGCCTCAAAAACTGTCAACAGCGAAAAGTTGGGTACCTTATTGAAAATTTTACACCATTTTAGGTGGAAGTAGGAACTCCAAGTTTTGTGCCAACATGGAAATGTGGAACTCTGAAATCTGTTGTTTTCGGTTTAACTAACGAGTCCTCTCTGTTTGAAAACATCGAGCATCGTAACGCCAATTTTCGCAGGTGACTCCACCACTGTTACTCCAGCTTCTCGTAGAGTCTTGATTTTGTCTTGGGCTGTACCTTTTCCACCTGAAACAATGGCTGCAAAATCCAAATGCCACGAAATATTACCATTTTATTATCAACACGATGTATGCAGAAACAAGAGAGAAACCATTACATATGAAGGGTTAGCCAGCAATGAAGGCAAACAATAGAAACAAACACTATGTATACGAGTTAACATATCAGGAGCTAATCAATCTAAAAGTTTACGTACCACCGGCATGACCCATGCGACGGCCTGGAGGAGCAGTTAAGCCAGCAATGAATGCAACAATAGGCTTCTCAGTCCCACTTTCCTGTTATGACACAATAAACTCTTCAAAAGTAGAACATATGTAGCAGTCTGTAACATCACTCAGTCAGCAGTTCTAATCCATTTGAATAATCTGTTACAATGACCACATTAATCCTTCCAAGCGACAGAGACAAAGCAATATGAATCAAATTTGTAGCTAAACTGCAACCTAAAATGGAAATTTAGCTCATTTTGCTTTCACATTAGAAGTAATAGCAGCAAGGATAAACGAGAGTATCTTAGTGTAACAGCCCTAAGCCCACCGCTAGCAGATATTGTTCTCTTTGAATTTTTTCTTTCGGGCTTTCCCTTGAGGCTCTAAAATGTGTCTGCTAGAGAGAGGTTTTCACACCCTCATAAAGAATACTTCATTCCCCACTCCAACCGACGTGAGATCTCACAATCCACCCCCTTTGGAGGCCAGCATCCTCGCTAGCACTCATTTCTCTCTCAAATCGATGTGGGATCAATCTGATTCAAAACCTCCTACTAAGAGCCAATGCAAGTCTTGCTTTCAGCAGCATCCCTTAATGCAATTAAGCAATGGACGAGGTAATATGTTATCAAGTGTAGCTCAAATAATCCATGTCACTCATGGAATGTCACAAAAAACTTGAATATGCGTAAGAGAGTTCAGGAGATACTTTACAGCAACACCTTCGAAGGGGATTTTAACAAATCTAGAACTAATCAATAAAAGTAGCAATGGACTTGCAAGTTTTTGATAGTGATGAGTTAGGAATATAAAATATGTTCAGAAAGCTAAACCAATTATAAAAAAAAAAAAAAGAAAAAGAACAAGGGACAAAACCTTTATCAAAGCAGCAGCATCTTCTTCAGCAGTCCCACCTATTTCTCCAATTAGAACAATACCTGAAACGCACAACGCATCATATCAGATTTTGTAGATCAATATCCCTTTCTTTTTTATTGTTAATATTTACCACAACGAAATCAGAACAAGCAGAGGAAAGAAATAATAACTATCATCATTCGCCATCTCTAATCCAGCCAGTTCATTACCATCCATTCATAACATTTTACATTGTTGAATATACACAAGGTTCCCTGCGTCTATTCTCTTACCTCTAAATAAAAGGATATCTAAACTTATAAAGCCATGGTCATTTACTTCCAAAATATCAACCTACAATGGGATAAAAAACACAAACCTGATCTTAGAGGCCAAAATCTTGAGGAGGACGGCGATGAGAGAAATTAAAATTGCATTAGATAGACTAAAAGAGATACGCAAATATTTATTATACCCTGTGCATCAGGATTCATAATTTTTTTCCCAAATAGAATCGTGCGGTCAAAAATTGGAATAAAAGACCACTAAATCGAAACACAAATTACCTTCTGTCTGAGGATCAGCAAGAAACTTCTCGATGCAATCAACAAAGTTAGTCCCATTAAAGGGATCCCCTCCAATGCCTACGCATGTGGATTGTCCAAGGCCAACGGCAGTTGTTTGAAAAACCTAAAGAGCATATTAAAAATGAGAAAATTAAAATTGAAGTACTAGAGTAGACATTTCTCTATAGAAGAAAAGAAGGACAAAGAAGAGTAGACATTTCTCTATAGAAGAAAAGAAGGACAAAGAAGAGTAGACATTTCTCTATAGAAGAAAAGAAGTTATAAGAAATTTCTCTATAGAAGAAAAGAAGTTATAAGAAATTTCACAACGGTAAGAGCAGGTATCATGTTTTGCTGATACCCATAGACCAGCTCAACATGATCTTGTCTTCTATGTGAAGAAATCATAAAAATAAAAATGTGGTACCTGATAAGCATATGTGATCTTTTCAACAAGTACTTTTCTTTAATAAAGAACGTTACGAGTGAGTCTATTGCTTGATTTAGATGACAAAAGTTAGAACTCACCGCCTCATAGGTCAAGGTACCAGATCGTGACACAATGCCAATGCGCCCAGGTTTGTGGATATATCCAGGCATAATTCCAATTTTACATTCTCCAGGCTTGATAATGCCAGGGCAATTAGGGCCAATCAATCTAGTTTTGGATTGCCTGTTTAAAGCAGCCTTAACTCGCACCTGAAATTAATATTTATTATACGTTCTTAGCATTTCAAATAGGAGGTTGAATGAACTAACTCATCCACAGATTTGATCCGTGCAAATAGTCAACATGCATGTAATATATCTGTCACAATAACTTTCACTTGGAATGTAAAATCTAAACACTTAAATACTTCAATAAAACACTTCCAATCACTACTGAAGCCAGTGAGCTGGAACAGGACAAATTTTGGTTAACTCAAGTTTTATTTTTTTTACTAACCATGTCATGCTGTGGGATCCCTTCCGTTATACAAACAACGAGATCTAGCTCAGCTTCCATCGCCTCCAATATTGCTGCTGCAGCAAATGGCGGGGGGACGTAAATTACTGATGCATTGGCCTTTGTTTCAGCTTTAGCATCAGCAACTGTGTTAAAAACAGGAAGGCCCAAGTGTTCTGTTCCACCCTTCTTCGGCGTAACACCACCAACCTAACTCAACAAACAGCATGATTTAAGAACTGATGGTCTCCACTTCTATCAACATACATTTGAAAAACAAGAAGAATCAACAGAATTTCAGGAACCTATAAACAAAGAAAACTGTGATCGCCTGGCTATAAAAGTCAGATTATACTATATATATAAGCAGATAAAAGTGGAAGAAATTTCAACTGAATGTACACTAAAATAAGACAGTTAGTCCAGATCCCATGAGCTCAAGTACGCGACAAAAACATTGCACATAGGCCACGAGAATCAAGCCAATACGTGCAGCTAAGAAATGACAAGGCACATCCATTTTTGGGTCCCAGTTCTTTTCTAACCTGTATGACGAGTAAGCTCACTGTCCGGCATGAAGCCAGATCCGTCACATACAGTGTTTCCCATAACAAAATTGAATTGCAGATCAAATATATAGTAGTATCACACTTTTCTATTCGTAGGACAATCATTTCATAATACCTTCCCATTTCTGAGGACGAAAAGCGGGAAATTTATGGGGTCAAAACTTTCAAGAGTCTTTTAAATTATATGTGGAAATCTTTCTAAAAACTGAATAACATTAATCTCAAAATTAAAAGACATCACGCTACACCATAGAACAAGAGATATACCATTTTGGTGCCATATTCGATGGCCTGCTCTGTATGAAAGGTACCGTTTTTACCGGTGATCCCTTGACATATGACGCGAGTGTTCTTATCAACGAAAACTGCCGGCGGAGGCGGAGGAGCAGCTGCGTAATGCCGAATCTGCGACGCCGCCCGCGAAAACACAGATGATGATGAAGATGAAGAAATTTTGCGATTAATGGCCGATCCTATAAGCTTGGCAACAGCTTGGCGACCCATCGTATAGCTTCGATTTGCTTCTCTTTTCGACGCAGCAGCCTTCTTCAGAGTATCACGAACCCAGAATTATACTTCCTCCTTCTCACTCGCCCCCTCTCCCGCTCTCTTTTTACTTTTCTTCCTTTTCTATTCCCTCTTCTCTGCCTTACTTCGCGTCGAATTTCCCTTTCTGGTTTTTCTACGCCGGTTGGGCTTAGATGGGCCGTTCCATATTTACGATTTGGGTTCTTTTGCTCTCTGAGCTCGCATTTTGTGGCTAATTGGGCCTTGGGCCTTCTATTTTAGGCCCATCTTCGATATTTTGCCCAAAAAATTACGATAAATATTTTTAAAAATCAGAAATATTTCAACTATGCTCGTTCTAATTTCGCCATATAAAAATTAAAATTTGAAAAATTGAAATAAAAAGGAAAAAAGAAAGGAGTAAACTGGAGTCCAGAGCTGACTACCGGCATCAGAAATGGCGCGAGGATCATCGTCTTCGAAGAGGGACGAAGCAAAAGGAGAAATGGAACCTGAGATTGCAGCACGAAAGCGGCTTAAGAAGCTTGCATTTACCAATAACATACTTTCAGAAACCCAGGCCAAGCCCCAGGCGTATCCGAGCCCTTCAGCGACGGTTCTGAAGCACCATGGCAAAGACATTGTCAAGAAATCTCAGCGAAAGAACAGGTTCCTGTTCTCGTTTTCGGGCTTGCTCGCTCCCGTTAGTGGAGGAAAGATTGGCGAGCTCAAGGATTTGGGGACCAAGAATCCCATTCTCTATCTCGACTTTCCTCAGGTTCGTCTGTTTCTTCTTTGCTCTAAACACCTTTCTATTTTTCTCTGCTTTGAAAGGTTCCTACAGTTTTCTTCAACTTTTTCTCCTGTTTCGCGTTCTTATATGTTCTTGTTGCCTGTGCATTTGGCACTTGTTTGTCATCTCCATCCACCCCCAAGTATGATAGACAATCCCATATAGCACTCCATGTTTCTCCCATGTCTCTTCTATACCTACGTTTCATCTTCTGATAGCCTTATTTTGATGTAGAATTTATGTGGTCATTAAGCATGTCGAAGTGGAGTTGTTCTCCGTACTAATTCTTTTGCTTTTCAGGGGCGTCTAAAGTTGTTTGGAACTATCGTGTATCCGAAGAACAGATATTTGACATTGCAGTTTTCTAGAGGCGGAAAGAATGTGATGTGTGAAGATTGTTTTGATAATATGGTTGGTCTTTTTGCTTTTCCTTTTTCCCTCCTTTTTTTTTTTTTTTTTTTTGGC
>NW_019268552.1:1077870-1085449 GCF_002738365.1 Cucurbita moschata | reverse complement strand
CCCCTTTTTTTTTTTTTTTTTTTTTGGCATCTTTGTGTCTTTTCTTTCAAAGATAAGGCAAAAATCCTCAGATTCAATGCAAGTTGGGCTCGATTAGATCTAATGTATTGGCCTTTCTCTTGGTTTTGTTTTTAGATAGTTTTTGAATGTCGATAATGTGAGATCCCCACATCGATTGGAGAGGGTAACGAAATATTCTTTATCAAGGTGTGGAAATCTCACTCTAGTATATGCGTTTTAAAAACCTTCGAGGGTTGGTGGGTTGGAGGGAAGCCCGAAAGGGAAAGCCCAAAGAGAACAATATCTACTAGCGGTGGCAAGCTGATATAGATAAAATTGTGGGTTTTCCCTCTTTAAGAAATTAGGATCTTTATCGTTAATAACTTTTCCGAGAATTCACTAATCACAATGTGGAAGTTATTTTCTTAATCTCGTTATTGAAGTCGATACAGATGGCATCATGTTGAACAAATAAAGTCAAGCAGTTCCAATGAAGCATGGTGCCTAAAATGCTGATGCTCAAGGTGCAAGGCTTCTGTTAGTATGAGGCCTTTGTCTGAGCAGACAATAAGTCAAGTATTGGCCAGAGCTTGCGAACATCTAGCAAGATCTCTTCTTAAATGATATGTTTGCCCGACAAAGTGTGGCAAGGAAAATCATCCCCCCACCAAAAATAAAGGGAAAAAGAAGAAGAAAAAACCAGGTTAAGTTCTCCTGGTGTTTTGGCAAACGATGCCTCAAGTAGATGCCAGATTGTATCATTTTTTGTTCCCTGCCATTATTTACTATCTTCAGATTAAGAACAATTGTTAGGTTCCAATTCACTATGTTGAACGACTCTCTTAGTTTAATCATCATAATGGTGGGAACACCTTTTTTCTTAGGATTTAAGAAATAAGGCCTCTAAGCATATATATTATGACTCAACGGTTTTTTCTCCGACTGCAGATTGTCTTTTCTGATGCATGGTGGATTGGAACAAAAGATGAAAATCCAGAGGAGGACCGTCTTGATTTTCCTAAAGAAATGACTATGGTAAGTTTCTTGATAATTTTCAGGTTCTTAAATTTTTTTTTTTTTTTTTTTTTGGTTTTTCGAGTGCCTCTACGTTTCCCATGTAAAATTTCCATATGCATCTCGTTTCTGAAGATTATTAATGGAGCAGAATAATGTGAATGCATCCCTTATGAGAGTCGCATAATAATTTCATTCCGTGAAAGGACTATAACTTTTGTTGACTAAAATTTTTAATTTCCTTGTGTGCCCATTTAGCAAAAAGAAAGAAAAAACTTAACGGGGCAGTGTCGATACTTTTTTAAACAGTCGTTTAGTTAATTTCTTCATGCTTTTTAATTTGTAACTCTTCTTGGAACCTCCATGAAGCTGATTTTATTGTTGTAAGAAGCCTAATATTACTGGTTCTAACTCTCTTATTATGTTTTTATATTGAAGTTATCCGTCAGGCTGGTCAATATCATTGCATTGCTCTTGTTAGTGTTTGATCCATTCTTTCCTTGGCCCATGTAAGAATTCATCGTCTGATTTAATCTTCTTGTTCGTGGATGCTCCATAGGATATTTGTTCTTGTTTGTTTTTTTTTTTTTTTTTTTTTTGTATGTCCTTGCATATACTTTCATTTCTCTTATTGAAAGTTCGGTTTCTTACGTTTTTTTTTTCTTTGGTGTACTTGTTCTTCCCGTCCTGTGAATTTCCCTTTCTTATTACATTTTCTTCTTCATCACACGCTTTACCACTTGTAGTAAGGTAGTATATCAATTTCATTTCCGCATCTCCTGGAGGGCTTATATGTGAAGCTTCTTGTATGGTTGTTTCGCGAGTCTGCACTGTTTTATTTGGGGCTGGTGCTGTTGTTCCTGCCTTTCTATTGTACTTTCACTTTCTGAATTGAAGTTCATTTTGAGAGAGACAGAAAGACGGAGAGAATTTGCTAACTCCTAGCTGTTATATGTCAGGGAAAATGTGGAGAATATGACTTTAACGGTGGTGCTGGTGTTGCCAGTACGAGTAAGCAGAGTGTTCAAAAGAAGGGAATCAATCGTGCCGAAGAAAAATCCCTTAAAGGAGAACATGGAGATGACTTAGTGGACCTGGAAGACAACATGACAAATTCAATGAAGACTACGCCAGTTAGACATTCTGAAAGATCTGCCGGAAAAGTATTCAAGTATTACCCTTTGCTTATGTTGTTACTACGTAATTGCTATCTAATATCAATAAGGCAGAAAAGCAATTGGCTTATTTGATATCAAATGGCTTATTTGATCAGCAGTCAGTACTATGAATGGTAGAATATTATGCTGGATGTCCATAATTGGTTTATGATTTTAAAAGTTTGTAACTTTAAAACATGTTTTTCATAACGTCCACATTCGTGTCATTACTAATATTCCTAACAGCTCCTCTGTTTAAATATTTTTTCCAATTATTTTACTTCTTCGACCATAGCGAATTTGAGTGAGCACCGCTTTAATCCTAGGTGTTTGTCTTGTTGAACTACCTTAAGCCCATTCAGAACTCCAGTTTCTTTCACTTCATCAGCTAGATGGTGTTAGTTGCTATACAGTGCGTTGGTTTGGATTTATAATTCTTATAAGGCTGTACAAATATGAAACAACCAACTTAATCGTTGAGTCTACCTTTTGTAATGTCGTTTAATTTATTTCCTTTTCGTGTTTCAGTTTTGCACAGGCTTTTTCGAAGGAGGAGTCTGCTGGCACTTACGCTGATTTTTCTGAAGGAGAAGAAAAGAATATTGTCATCCATGAACCTTCAATTGGAGATCATGCGAGTGAAAATATCCTGTTTATGATTATTGAGTTTGTTTTAATTCAATCTTGAAATTTATGTCTGCTGCTTTACTGTATGTTCGCTCCCTTAATTGATTGATACAGACAGAAGTTGTCTCTGTCGATTCTGAAGATAAAGATGCTGTGGAAAGACCTCGATTTCTTGAAGGAAATAAAACACCAATTTCTAAGTCTAAAAATGGTTCTCGGGCCAAGGGAAATGCTCAGAGTGGTAATCGTGGTTTACTTGTCCAGCCTACTCTACCTAGTTTGTTCAAGAAAGTGGAGGAAAAGGTAATATCTGAAAACCTTTACTCAACATGTGGAGGAAATAGATTGTTGGTTAGAATCTGTTTACTGCTACATTTAGGAGTTTATTATAACTACTAATTATTTTTTTTGATGCAAAAGGAAATGCTCCAAGTAAAATTCTCATTAATCCTTAATCCTTCCTCCGATGAGTCAGTCTCATTTCCTTTCTATAGTAGGGCAAGCACACAGTGAAATATAAATTAAAACGTACACTCCATCTCTGCCTATAGTCTCGCTCCTCTCCGTATCCTTTACAGTCGAGTTCCTTCGTTCCTCTCCCTATCGGTCGAGAATCTTTTCTTTCCTCTCCACTCTACTTTTCTATGGAAATCTGCCTATTCATTATTTGGTTCCTAAACCTGCTTATTCATGTGGTAGAAGAGACCACCTAACATAGAATTGCTCCAAGTAAAGCCACTTAACCATAGAGTTCTTATGATTGAGTCACCGAAAAGGAAGATACACATTATTTGTAAAGATAGTGACTTTCAATTCTTTTAAGCTTTTCTTAATTATCTTATCCTCGTGATCACTGTCATTCGGATGTGATTCTGTTTGGTCATATACCCATTTTTTACTTGGGTGTTGCAGTTGCATGCCAAAAAATTCCGTCTCCCATGGCTGCAAATATTGATAATTAAAGATGGAAGCGGAAGAAGGCTTTCTCTCCAGAGACCAGAGCGAAGATATGAGCCTCTAAAATTTTAGAAATTTTCAATATATAACCGTCATAGTTTCCTTGCCTAAATTAATTGTCTCGATGGAAGACAGAATATGATATAGCACTCTTTTTTAGCAGAAAAAGTATCAATAAAATAACTTGATAAAAAAAGTTGACTTTCCAAGATTTTTCTAAAACATGATTATTTCTTTCCATCCCAATGGCCTTGCAAAGTGCTGAAACTGAAAATTCCAAAAGGTTCTCAATCTTTTGCTAGTAACTCCAAAAATGTCTTATCTGAATAATAAATTTTATATCTTTAAGGCACATTTATTTGAAATGAATGCTTACTGTTTTCAGAGGACACCGAGAAGTTCAAAGAGGTCTTCAACACCCAAAGGTTCTACTTTTGTTCATTGATTTTATAATCATGACCATGAGAATACTACAGTAACATCAAATATGAAATTTTTGTTTTCTGCAGTTTCTGCCCAAAAGATGCAGCTCTCTGGTTCAAAGCAAAAGATTGACCAGGTGATAAATCTTCATTTTTTAAATTTTATATATATATATATATATATATATATATCTCCAGGAATTAACCGTAATGGATTCTTGTGTAATTTTCAGGATGAAGGATTAAAGAAGAGGAGGGTTGTCCAGGGACAAGATGATGGTTAATCTCTCATGCTCTCTCCATTTACTGCTTGCTATTTCTCTAACAGGCTTATGGTCAGTTGATGTATATTAGCTCTATCAATTTGCAGGAGGAAAATTCCGGAGGAAGGATACAGAATATGAGGTATTAGTGCCATTTTTGCAAATAGTCCATTTAAAACATTTGCTGCTTTATTAGCTTCAGGATTTCTTATATGCACTATTCCAGCTAGAAGTGGATATGCTTCTCTTATTTATTATCTAACTGGACTAGTCAGCCAGAAGTATCTTCATATTAATCAACTTAGCTGTTGGTGGAAAGGTTTCACAAATATTACTTTTTGGTTCGTAGTTTCAAAATGGTCAGTTTTAGTTTTTTTCTTGGTGAAACTAACAAAAAACCTTTAATTTTATGTTGCTCGCACTTGCCATCCTTCAAACAAATTCAACCAGCCACTCCTTCTCATGTCTAAGGCTCTAGAAAACTTGTCTCATCAGGTTACAATCAAAGTTTTTAAAATTTAATTGACACTGAATTCGCAACTCCGTGTAGTCTATTTCCATTTGCTATTCACGATCGAGTGTGGATGAAATGGTTGACGGATGAGACGTCATTGTATACTAAATCTGGTTTGTCTATATCTTGTAGGACGAAGATGACATCGAAGAGTTATCGAGCTCTCAAGAGGTGAGTGTTCAGTACCTATTATATGAACTACATACTTCTACCATGATTTCTAGAATATTGGATTGGAAGTTTGTTGGGCTGTGCCTTAGGTTTGTACTCATTTTGGAGTCTGATGGAAATATTTGGCTGAACTTAGTACATGTAGTCAATTTCTCACTTCATTCTTTAACTATTAATTATTTGGCTTAGTCCTTACCCTATATTAATTTCTCATTGTCGTGCATCCCATCACGTTTGTTGGAAAGTTGTCATTTCTTGACTGAATAACTATTTATGTCATGTAAGGTTATGAACAAAACAGGTCTCCATATGCCAAAATGTTGTTCTTGATCATGATCACCAAAAAGTGGCAACATTGTCATGAACTTCTCAGATGCATGTGGTTAAATAAATATTTTAGATTAATTTAGCAATTAAACTTGAAAATGGTAGTTGTTATTTAGGGACCAAATGAATTGCTTAACTAAAATATATTCCTTTTAGTTTCTTTTATAAATGTTAGATTAGGATCTTGCACAGTTTTTCTCACAATTTTGCTTGTCATTTAGGACACTGATGAAGATTGGACAAGTTGAGGTTACACTCTAACAATGTAACCCACAGCAACAGCTAGGATTGCATAGCAAGGATTGTATTCAAGGAGATGCCATGCTCTACCAGTTTCTTTGATGCTGCTGGCTAACTAAAATTAAAGAAACTTAACCATAAAATAGTCTTGAAGTTAAGTTTTTATCATAAAGTTAGGCAATGTAAACCTGTACACATTTCGTAGGGGCTTGGACCAAATTTGCAACTTAAAAGTTGAAAGTATTCGACAATCTTATATATTAAGCCATATATTTAGAGGTTCGAATTCTCTCAAAACTTATTGAACTCACAACATTTTAAATCTTAATTTTCTCTAGTAGTAATTTTAAAATGCTACGAATGAATAATATGTTTTTTAAATAAAAGAAAAGGTTAAAAAGGATTTCATATATATATAATTTAACCTAGTTCTTTTTTTTTTTTTTTTTTCATCAGATTTCACTGAAGTTGAAAATTTATCAGGTACACAAATGATTTAACCTTTATTATTTACTTTTTTTAGCATAAATACATTATACATATCTCACACAATTGCTTGGCTATACAACAGAATAAAACCTGGATCTCCTCTTCTCCCATGGAAACCAAAATAGGAGGCTCTTCTACAACATAGAGAAATCAAAAGGAGAGGGGAGGCGTTGAGATAATTAAGCCCATAGATGTATTTAGCTAGGACAAAGCCAAAGATAAATTCGAAGAACAACACAAATTTTCAGAGCTACGATCCTAGGAACTTATCTACTCTTGCGTTGGTTGCCCTTGATAGGAACTTCATGCAAATTGGTGGCTTGACTTCCGCCAATGCCAAAATTGAATAAGGCAACATCCAAATCCCATCCCCACATATCAAACCGGATGCGACGGCTGGACCAAATGCATCGGCCTTGGTTTTGTTTAGCTTCTGCCACACAAACAATATCAAGCTTCCAAGGCTCATATCAATTGCAAAGTATGGCCCTAAGTAGAATGGCAATGCCATTGCCATAGGTAAGGGAATGAACCTTGCCCACTTTTTTGGTATCAAGTCTTTAATCAAGTTAACCAAAATGGCGGTGGCGAAAAACACATAACAGAAGGTAAGACAATTCTTTGGTAGACTTGAGAGGCCTTCAACACCCAACACAGACATGTTGCGAAAAAGAACCGCATTCGGGGCAGGGTATTGACCAGTTCGAAGACCAAGATCATCAAATGCCTTGTAGAAGAGCCAAAAGACACAAGGGGAAATAATGCAGCCCATTGTTGTGCCTACTACTTGGCTGACAAACATGGAGCGGGGTGAAGCTAAGGTTAGATAGCCGGTCTTGAAATCCTGCATTAAGTCGGACGCTGTGGAGACAATATTCATCATGACCCCACAAGCTGCTAGACCAGCAATAACTCCTCCATGCAAAGGCCCAGCCCAGGCACCAATTGTGAAAATGGCAAGCTTTCCATAAGTAGACGCTAGAGACCAATCCGTGAGTCCACATCCATATGCATTACAGAAGGCCAAGATAGGAGCAAAGATGTAGATGACCAAAATATAATACCATTTCAGCTGGGGAAAGATGTGTGGAAGAGTGTTAATCGACACTGCAGCAATTACAACATAGCCTCCAATGGCAAACCAGATTGGTATTTGATCCTTGAGAAAAAGTTGTTTCCTTCGTTCATCATCATAAGAAAACTCAGACCTTGATGAACTTCCCAAGGAAAAATCTTCAGCCTCTCTTTTGTGTTGAAGTTGGCTGAACAACCCGGAGAGGGTCCGAGTCAATACTTTGAAGAAGTTGTATAGGCCATCACCAAGAATTATGGCTATTGCTATAAATACCTGAGGTCAATGTCAAAAAATAAGTTCCTTTAAAGAGTTTTTTTTTTTTT
>NW_019268552.1:1000043-1077774 GCF_002738365.1 Cucurbita moschata | reverse complement strand
GGGGGGAAGAAAATAGTATGCTTGTTTAAGATGGAAGATCACCTTGTAACCTTCAAGACCACTAAGGTCATCTGAGCTCAATTTCTCACTAAACCATTGACCCTTTTTATTTTCTATGAGAGGCCACATTATGCCCCAAGAGATAATTCCTCCAACGAGCACCGATACGTTTATTATGTGGGGGCAAATCATTCCAACTCCAATATATGTTGCTGAGAAGTCGAAGTAAAACCTACATAATTAACCACAAAAAACACAGTGACCCACTTGACAATGTCTTGAAATTGCAACAATATATTTTACATTTAAATCTTCATAAATCGACGTAAAAGGATATATAAACGATATAGCTATCGAGCTCATTGAAGCAATAGAGGATTAGTCAAACAATCGAAGTGAAGGAACTATAGCTATATAATACCTGTTTGCACGTGCTTGGAGCCCAAATGTTGGAAAATGTGCAAATCCACAACCATCTGCAGCTTGAAAGAACCATTGAAAAAAGCCCCACAAGAAGCTCAAAGAGAAAAACCTGCCAAGCAGTCTCACCTGTTTCCTACAAGATCAGGCACAAAAAAAGGTAGATATTAGAACGGCTTTCATTTGAGTATCATTATAATTAATTATATATGACAACATATTACTTTGCTAGTGCAGCTCCTCGGGGAGTATGGAAACTATTAATCAAATGAGCAGTTGCAGTACCACTTGGATAAGTTAATTTGAAGTCAACGACCATGATCTGCAATTAATCCCAGGACAAAGTGATCAAGATAATAATGGATAATTTCAAGCCAACAAGTATTGCAACATCAACTTGTTAAATGGAACATAAAGATCTTGTTCTTTTTCTATCTTTTGAGTAAGAAACAATCCACTTAAAAAGGAGTACAGGAGGAGAAAGGAAATGCCTATCCAAATCCACTCAACCACTATATAGAACATCTAGAAGAAGGAGGAACAAAAAAAAAAGGAACACTCCAATCAGGTTGAATCCTAGAGGAATAGTTACAATGTTTATTTATCACCAAATATATCATCTAGAATCTAGGAACAAAACAATCTCCTCCATAGAAAGAGCATTCATAGAAGCCCTATATGAAGGAATTTAGGTATCTTGTGTGATATAATTTCCTTTGAAAGTTCCTTCACCATGCATAACGTTGCAGTTGTTCGTATGCTAATTTCTTCACATTAATTGCTGTTGCATTGAAGTTTCATAGCTTATTTTGGATAAACCCCACTTAGCTTTAGTTGTAAGAAGCTGAAAATATTTGTTGCAACTTGCAACAAGGTATCATACCTTTCGCAAGGGTACAACTGAGAAGAGGCCAAGAAAGCTAACAACAAATAGAAAACCAATAATCCATCCTAATGATGGATCTTTGAAATCTTTACTGCCGGATGATCTATGAGCAATCCGTTCGCTCATTCCAAATAAGTAACTTCCAAAACCTCCTGTCAATTGAAATAATCAAAGAGTACAATTTAGTCTGACAGAAATCAGGAATTATAATTTCCAATGATGTGGAATAATAATCCATTGGGATTCTCCCACACCAGAAACAATTATCAGTCTCAAATAGAAGTTTACTTGAAAGCTTGGTGTAAAAATAGCCTAAGAAAACTGGTTTCTTTTTTCATTTCTCAGAGCAGAGTAGTCATTTAAGTGTCACAGATTTCTGGGCAAATGAGAAATTCTTTTCTTCAATTGAAAATCGCTCATGGTGATGGAAGGCCAAGGAAAAACTGTACCACAGATAGCTGAGCTTCAAAGGTATGGTCAAAGACCATCTTTGTCTATAACTTCTACAATATGTATATTATATGACGGTGTTCTGCTAACAATTTATATTGGAACAGAAGTTTTCTCGTTGTTTGTAGGTTATGCAAGTGCACCTATTTCCATTAGAAGAAACCATTAACAAAAGCAAGGCCACAAGCACAAAAATAAATATATGAAGTTAATTACAAGCAAGCGGCAATCATTCGCCCAAAAAAGGTTTGACAGATAAATCGCAGAGAAATCGCAGTTATCAAAATTCCATCTAAAAGAATTGAAGCAATCACGATTATGGCACAGATTTGAGCACAGAAGCTCGCAAAAATCTGCGCCAATAACACGCGACAACAAACCAACGAGGGGAAACATGGAACAATAATGAAAACTTGAAATCGAAGTTAGTATTCCCGTCTAAATTAAGCGTGAACAAGAATCTACAACCAGTGAATGAAATGGTTAAGGGACAAACCGCTGAAAGCGATGCCAGACGAGGCAACAACACAGGTTTGGATGACAGTGTTCTCCTGCCTGGTGAAAGGCTGCCTCAAGAGGCCTGACCTCTCCAAAAATTTCGTCCATGACTTGACAAAGAAGAAACCTAATAGACCAGCAGATACGTTGAGCGAAGGTATAATACCAGTGGTCAGGTTGAGCTTCATTACAATGAAGCTGAACAAAATGCTCAGCCAAAAACTAACGAAAAAAGCTCTAAACGTCAGCTGCTTCCTCCATGGAGGCACTTCTTGGTCCTCAAAGAACTCCTCGATGGATAGCACTCCACTCACTTCCCCAAATCTCTGCCTGTTCATCGAATTTGAACTGCGTTCGGAATCCAAACGCTTTACTACACGACCATCCACTCCTTTCTCCTCCATAGTGTCTCGTTATCGACGACCTTGAGGCTAGAATCAGAACTGGAAACTGAACTTCCGATGAACTGAACCAAAGAAGCGGAATTCATTGGAACCGCATAAATATTGGGAATGTTGCTATCATTTGATACGTGGATGGAAATTTGTTGGGGACGAGACAAAAGAATAGCCCAAATTACTCTCCGATTGACTTCCAAGTCGGCGATTTGGGGCGGAATCATGATGTCGACAGTGATGGGAGTCGCCAACTTGGGCCGTGGAAATTCCCTCACGTCTCCAATTATTTCACTCTCGGATTACTGCATCGCCTATACTATAAGATTGGGTTCTGTATCTCCTTTTCTTTTTAAATTATCAAAATTAATTTAATTTAATTTATGATTAAATATACCAAATGGTTTAGGTCTTTTTAAGAACTATAATGTATTAGACAATGTTCTTTCATTCTCAACAAAGTTTGCAGCTTTACTTGACCATACACATTCAATGCACGTGTCTATTTCTTCATTGGTGACTTTAGCTACTTTGCTTTTACTTTAGGCCGAGTCCTCAAATTCAACCTAGCCTCTACTCTAAGCTAAAGTTCTTCCAACACAATATTGCATCTCGTTTCATTATCTTGATTCTCGACGATATGAATTTTATGTTTCTACATCAATTTAGGACTCATTGGAATGAGTTTGAGCCTTTTTATTGGGTTCAATACAAGGTTTATTATGTATGAGATCCCACGTCGATTTGAGAGATAAACGAGTGCTAGCGAAGACGCTGGGCTCTGAAGAGAGGGTGGATTGTGAGATCCCATATCGATTGGAGAAGGGGAACGAGTGTCAGCAAGGATGCCGGGGTTCAAAAGGTGGTGGATTGTGAGATCCCACATCGATTGGAGAGGGGAACGTAAAATTCTTTATAAGAGTGTGGAAACTTCTCCCTAACATACGCATTTTAAAAACTTTAAGGGGGAAGCCTTGAAAGGGAAAGCCCAAAAAAACTCTAGCAGTGGACTTGAATTGATACACTTATAATACTTTATTGGGACTTACCTAATGATTTATACACAAAATGCTTATTGAGACAACTCAAGTTTACCATGCCAACTGAGAATTATTGAGTCTCAATGATGCGGGGCTTACCTAATGATTTATATACTTAAAATGCTTACCGTGACAACTCAAGCTAGTACCATGCCAACTAAGAATTATTAAGTCTCAATGATGCTTAGTGATGTCAACGTTCACGTTGACAAGTCAGCTTTCATAATATTTTATCCTAGGAAGGCTAATATGTCAAGGGTGGTTAAGAAGTCAGCTTTCATTTTTGTTTCTTTCTTTCTTTTAGAACAGCCTGTATGCTTTTAAAAATGCAAATTAGGCAGAGAGATATTTGCTTGGTTATATTTTTCAAGTTACTTATGATTGTCTTATTTTACAAAAGCAAGAATTTGGGAGTGTTACATGTTTTTAAATTTTATTTTTCATAATTTACATGTGATTTAAATGTAATAAAGCTTCGCTAATAATACCTTTAAAGCAAAAAAAAAAAAAAAAAAAACTTTTAAAATTTGTGTATTATTCCCTAAAAATTAATAATGAATTAAAATAAAACAAGTTTATGACATTGGTTTTTAATTTTTAATTTTTAAAATTTAGGATAATTAACTTTAATGGTTATCACATGAGATAGTAAACACGTTAACTTTTTTCCTCTCACTCTATATATTATAATTAAACATTTATCAATTACATTGCTCACTTAAGTACAAATTTAAAATATATTAATTTAATGGGTTAAGATATAAAATTGACCAAAATATTAAATTTCTGATTTTTTATTTATTTTTACCTATCAAGACTCTAAAATAGCTCTGATTTTAGGCATATAATAAAATAAAAAGAAAATATAACAAATAACAAGTTGACACGTAGACCAATAATTGGCAATGGGGATAAGTAAGCTGAAAAAGTGGGAAGGCAAGTGGACCCCATTGTTGCAGAGAGTTGGGTGCGCTCCACTAATATCCTCCGCATGGTGAGTGCCAATGATCTAGTGGAGGAATCAATCAATTTTACTATTTTCGAATTAAATTCCACGCGTAACACATATTAATTATGCAAAAATAAATAAATAAAAATAAAACTCGAACCGAAGTTTATAGAACTTCGAACCGAACCGTTTGACAAAAAAATCCAGATGAAAACAAATTAAATAGACCAAAATTGAACAAAATAACCAAATCAAATAGACCCATAGATGCTTAATTCCTAAATTGAATATTCAATTAACCAAAATCAAAGTCCAAAGAACTAAAACAGTGTTTCAAATACCATTCTCGTCAATTATTAGTCTGGTAGGGAAAGGTCCAGTTAATTCAAACATAATTAAAAGAATAAGACACTAATTAGTAAAAAAAAAAAACGTGATTCTGATTATTATTTCAAATGTTGAATCTATGATTGAATGGACGTAAAGCACAACTCAATGATTGATGGATTGTGCAAAATTTGGCATCTCTACTTTTCCTTTAAAAATCTCCAGCTTTTGAACTCCCACCTCATATTACAATCAATAAGATATTAAAAAAAAATGTTCACACGTTCCATGAATAAACTAATAATAATAATTTTAAAATAACTTCATTTAACAAGAAAGGCAAATGGAATAGGAATCAAATGTTGATGTGGAAATGCAGATGTGAACCTTCCAGTGTATGCAGAATTGACCATTCATATTACCAGTAGGACATGAACTTATCTCACGAGGATAATGACACATATTTAAGCAAACTATAGTGACAGCATTATCATCATGTTTGCATTACAGCAAGTCCTTAGGCCATATCAAGTTCGATTTTGTTTTCCTAAGAAAGACTAACAAAATATTCATGATACTAGAAGTCCAACGCCAGACTAAGCATTTCAGCGGGCCTCATACTGAACAACTGCAGTGATAATAAGCATGAATCGGATTAGATTTCAAATTTGGAAAGAAGCAGATAAATATCAAGGGCAAAGAAAGTAATATGAGATGCATGTTATTGTAAATGAAAAAAACCAAACATTCATGGAGCAAAACAAAGGATATACTACAAAGACAATACAAAAAACCAACCCAAATAAAATCAAACCCATAACAAAAAACAGTGACTGAGCTACACTATAAGAACGGTCTCCAATAACTAAAATGGATGATTTAACCCGTCCATAAAGAGAGAATCTACGTTTAATCGCAAGACTTGTAATTAGAGAGCATCCCAAGTCATAAAAGATAACAAGCATTCTCCAAGAAATGCTTTTGTCTGTCAATTATCCCCAAAGGTTGAGTAGAATAGGTTCTGATAAAATGCAATATGTTGAGAATATATTGTTGAGGTATTGAGAGGTGTAGTCCCACGTTGGCTAATTAAGAGGAAGATCATGAGTTTATAAGTAAGGAACACTATCTCCATTGGTATGAGACATTTTGGGGAAGCCAAAAAGTAAAGGCATGAAAGCTTATGCTCAAAGTGGACAATATCATACTACTGTAGAGGTTCGTGATTTCTAACATATATTAGTTGAATCACTACAAAGTCAATAGTTGCAAATACATGCAATCCATAAACTTTAAAACAAACTGAGTTAATAACACGATTCCTATAGATGATCCATTTTTTGGAATTTTCAAATGAACTATGAAAAGGGTAGAAAGCATTCAAGAATCAGAATGGATGATAGTGTGATAAACTCAAAGGAATTCAAAACAGACGCAAAGAAGTGAAAACATAGCTGATCATTCAGCTCATACAGAGTACTCAAACAAGCAGGCCCAAATGCAATGAAATCAACTTTAGAACTAGACCAACTAAGTACAAAGCCGGCCAAAGTACCAGTTCCATAGTTTCAACTAGCTACCAGTTCCATAGTTTCAACTGACTTGTTTTACTCATCTTCAATATCTACTCAATAGTTCATTCAGTTTCTTTTCCGCTTAATGAGGAAAATCATTGTATCCATGGTTGGAAATTGTTAAAATTTACGGAACTAGGAGGTTTGCTCAACCCAATGGCTCTTTTGTACTCTACGATTAAATGAAAACCCCAAATCTGTCTTATTTCAAATAAATTTTAGTCAGTCGTGTGAAAATCTGAAACATCTTCTTGGACGAGATTTGAAAATCCAAACATCCTTTAGAGGAAATATCATATTTAGAGACGACATTTTCATGATTTGAAAAAAAAAGACAAAACAGTAGAATTATTTCTTACTGCGACGGGTGCGCTTCTTGTAGAGAATACGATAACCACACTCTCGGCATTGTATGACATCACCTTGCTTCAGAGTGTTCTCCATTCCACAATCTACATAGATTTTACAGTTCTCAAGATCCAAAACATAGTTAAGCAGGTGAAAATTTAGGGCTGGTATTTTAAATCTAAACTCGAATCAACAAACTTCTAAATTCCCGATGTCTTAATATAGTCGAAGTAACTTGATCATGATTAATAGATGCATCCGATTACAGAACTTCAAAACCTAAATACTCGGGAGATTTTGAATAATGGAATCAGTAAACACAACAAGTTTACCTCCACAGATGTAACTGACTGGTTCAGGTTGAGGATCCATGAGTCAAACTTCAAAAATCTTCCTGCGAAATAAATTATTGCTAACTTATGCCAAAAGTAAGAGGCAATTACAGATAGAATGATGAGAAGAAAGTAAAGTGGTGGTGAGGGTGTGCCAGCGACCGGCGACCGGCGACAAGCGACGGCAGAGGGAGATAAGAGAAAAGAAACAGTTCGCGTGTACCTGCCGCTGCGAGGGAGATACGAGGGCAGAGAGAGAAATCGAAGTCGCGTAGGGCTTTGGCGGTGATTACGGTGATGGGCGAGGGAAAATCGAAGAAAAATTAAAAGGGGCGGGGAGAGAAGGCGGCAGACGTGTAGGGTGTTTATTTATTTATTTATTTTATTTTATTTTTTTACTATAAATATATAACAAAATTTTGATTTGTATATATGAGGGTATAATGGTAAAATAGTACTTTTCTTTTCATTTAAGCATTCATTAAAAAAATTATATTTTTAATGATATAAATTCTAATTAAGAATTTCAAATCATTCTCATCTTTGGATCTAATTTTTTAAAAATATGTGAATAATATATTGATTTTTCTAAAATACAATATATCAAGTTTTGTATTATTATTATTATTTTGAAACAATCAATTTTGTATTACTGTGGGATAAGAATAATGTTGTTTAAATAAATAAAATAACAAAAACAAAAAAAAAATCACACAAATGTGAATAAAATAAGAAATTATTGAAATGGGTTGGTAATAGATTTATGATATATTCATTTAATAATAATAATATTTTATCTATGAACAATAAATTTTTAATTTTATATTTAATAGAGGTGTGAATTTTAAAAAATATGATGGCGATCCATTAAATATAAATTAAAAAAATGATAATAAATATTTACTGAAAAAAAAAATATTAAAAGAATTTAAAATTTTTTAATTTATTTAACATAAAAATGAGATTTAAAGATATGATATCTGAAAATTCAACTAATAAATTAATTAAACACTCATTTTACTTTTGCAATTACATATTAATTTACCAACAAAATTGGAATTTACCTAAAAACTAAATTTTTTAATGGAAACGGAGATTTTTAAAATTAAAGTATTTGAAATAAAAGTTTTGACTTTTCAATTAAGGAAATATGCTTTGACTTTGATAAAGGGCGGAAAAATTATATTTAATGGGAAACGAAATTAAAATACATTATCAAGCAAATTATTATTCTTCAAAAGGTAAATAAACTACAAAATATTTTATTTAGATAAACACTGTTATGACTTATGACAAATTACTTCACAAACTCGTGACTAATACACACTGGAGATCTCTTCCAGCTTCCAATTAAACTTCCTTGAACATGACAGGGAATGGCGTATCGCTCAAAGCCAGAGCCCTCTTTCCGTTCTTGAAGAAGATTCCAACATCTCTGCACATAACTTTACAGAAATCGCACACAGTCGGACAGAATTTGAATTTGTAATCGTTACCGTGTTTCTCAATTTTGAACCAATTGTCGACCGTCTTGACGCCTGGATTTCCTCTCGTTCCGCCGATCGTGATGAACCACTGTTTCGTCGATTCGTCGAATTTGTCCAATTTCCATACCGTCGATGTGGCGCAGATCGTACTGGCCTCGAATTGGACGTTTAAATCCGTCGAAACTCGAACGACCCCTTTTTTAGGGTTTACAGGCAAAAATGCCGCGGGAAGGCCGTTCATTAATTCAAACTGTTCTTGAACGACGTTGAGTGGACATTTGTCCGATTGGAGGTTGCCTAGGGCTAGGCCGCCGCCTCTTCCGCGGAAAACAGGGAGGATGTAGTAGTTGACGCCGGCTCGGAGCTTCTTGCCGTCGATGTCGCGGACGGCGTCCGGCGAGGCGTCGGCTCTGGAGACGCGGACCTCAGAGGCAAGGAGAATGAAAAGAAAAGACAGTAACGCGAAATTCTTCATACTTTTCTTTTTTGGTGTATGAATGAGACTGAGAAATGTTTGTATTTATAGGAAAGTAGAGAGTCGATATTATTTTCTGAGAGTATATTTAAAATATTAAATTACAAGTTTAATTCATAAAATTTAAAAGTTTTGAAATTAACAACTCTTTAATCTCTCCATTATAATTTTAAAAAATTAAATTTATAATATTAAAAAAATAATTAAATAGAGAAAATGTTAATAAATTTAATTTATCTTTAAAAAAAAATTAAAAAACAATTCCCAAACAACTACTTGTTTTTTAAGAAAACTAGGGATCCACATTGAATAAACAAAATTTGACTAGAGCCAATAATTTTAAAATTATTCAACAATTTATATCAAAATTAACACTCAAAATATTTTTGAGCCTATCATGTTCTAAGGATGGCCACGTCGGATTCGTTCATAGAGATAAGTTTTTAAATTCAAACTATTGGCAATTCATGTGATTGTATTTTATACTTTAATGATATAAATTTGAATATTGGGAATGGTCAAGACTTTGAAACATCTAGGGGTTTCCTTCTTCTTTACGTTTTAAATGGATAAAATTTCCGAATTTTTTTTTATTATTTTAAAAAATCCATATTTCTAATTTGAAAAATGAAATATAAAAATTCTTATTTTTATCTCAAATTCTTATTTAATAGTTTATCCAATCTGATGACCTCAACAATAAGATCATCGTTGAAGTTTGATTAAATATTATTTATTTGAATAAGATATTATAATCTGTTATGCTTTAAGATAAGCATATTTACTAGCGTTGAGTTTGGGCTATTACAAATGGTATAAGAGTCACGCACCAGGTGGTGTGCCAATGAGGACGTTAGACCTAAGTTTCCACCTTGGTTGTAGAGAGGAACGAAACATTATAAGGGTGTAGAAACCACTTCCTACTAGACCCATTTTTGGACAGGCAGTTAGAAAGTTAGGCTGAGTTTCCACGTTGGTCGGAGAAGGTGGGCCTGCGTTTCCACGTTGGTCGGAGAAGGTGGGCCTGAGTTTCCACGTTGGTCGGAGAAGGTGGGCCTGAGTTTCCACGTTGGTCGGAGAAGGTGGGCCTGAGTTTCCACGTTGGTCGGAGAAGGTGGGCCTGAGTTTCCACGTTGGTCGGAGAGAGGAACGAAACATTATAAGGGTGTGGAAACCACTTATTAGCATACCGTTTTTGGACTGGCAGTTAGAAAGTTTGAGGTGTCTAGTTTTACTCGGTGAAAATAAGATTGCGACCAATATCATATAGATATACATATAATAATGAGCAGACAAACATAAATGATAAAACAGCATGCTGCCTAAAAACAGGATGCCCTAATAGCTTCTAAAGGGCACTGCAATTAGCGTCGTCTACAGATGTAATCTAACAAGCAAGACGATGTGGTGACCTTTGACAGCTTCTCAAATGCGAGCAGTCCTTGCCACTACCGATTCCAAGTCTTCCATCGAGTCGATGCTGCACCGAGTGACAGTGTTATTAGCATGTATAGACGTGCATTCATGGGGGTCACATCTAGTTAATATAGACATTGAGGGATTCATCCAATGTCTCCTTAAAGCTATACTCGTTCATTAATCGTTTAAGTTTTCTAGGTTCAAAATCGAAAAAAGTAGTTCATGGGTTCGGTTGAATAAGATTGTGTATTCTTTTGCCGACTCGATTTGGTTATCGGTTTCTCACGCATTCAGTTTGCATATGGGTTCCATGTAGGTTTGACTTAAAAGAGACTCAATCCCCTTAGTTTCGATGAACAAAACTAAATGACTTCGTACCGAGTTTCTTTACTTATTTACTCCTGTCTTTCCCTCAATTTGTCAATGTGGGACTCCAATAGTTCTCCCTTCAAATAAAATACATTATAGAGCCTTCCCTAAGACCTAATTCTCGATTCTCTAAAGCCCTCGAAGTCTCCCCTTAATTGAGACTCAACTCCTTCTCTGAAGCCTTCAAACAAAGTACCATTTCTATTCAACACCTAAGTCATTAAAGTTACACTCTCGAGACTCACAACTTTTTTATTCGACACTTGAGAATTCTATTGATATGACTAAGTTAGATAAGAACATGACTCTAGTACCATGTTAACAACAACAAACCTCAACAATTATATGATATTGTCCACTTTGATCATAAAGTGCTTCGTTTTTATGTTTCTTCAAAAAAACTTCGTACCAACGGAGTTCTCACGATATATGTATATATTTATATAAATATAAAAATAAAAAGATAATAAAAGATATTGGAATGACTGACCTAAAAGTAACATCCCCACTAGGTGTCAAGTTCTTGGAGATCCAATTGGGAACCAACTCATGGAGCTGCTCAATTTGCTCTTCCACTTCACCTGCAAGGAAACAAGTCTAAGTAAAGCAAAATTTCAAATCAAATTGACAAAATCATACATACTTCTCTCAGTAATATCAAGACTACTCATCATAATCTCGTGCACGAGTTCTTCCTTGTTAATCGAAGCGCAATTAACAGACTTGAAAATGTTGTAGACAACACGAACAACATTCTTCACATCAACAGAAGCTTTCTTTTCAGCCACGCCGAGCCTCAATGCACCATTGTCGCCTTCCATGGCAGACAAGTCGTGAACCCGTTTTGCAGCTTTACATAATCTTCCCACATTTGCGGGTTTCCTCGTTTTCACGTACGAACTCGGCAGCATTGATTTCTTTGGTGTCAACTGTTCTGGGGTTTGTGTCATTATGAAGCTTCAACCAAAATTCTTACGCCTTCAGTTCTACGATTTTTTTTTTTTTTTTTTTTTAATAATATGAAATGGTAGAATTGAAGTTAGTTAGAGATTTAATGAGATTATAGGAAGATATTTATGTTTTTTTTTAAATAAATTTTTATTAAAAATTTAAATTCAAATTTAAAAGATCTCATCAGATTGGAAAGAGAAGTTCTTCTATTTTTAGATTATTTATAGTTTGTGAAACGAAATATTTTTTGAATTTACTATTTTATTGGGATCAATATAGTTATTTTTTTAGGATGAGTGATAATTTTGGTAAAATTTATGTACTATTTTGTTTGCATTTAGGATATTATAATAGTATTTAATTCTATGGGGTCTTATTGTTACGATTGTATTTGATCAGTTGTGAACGGGTCCTATGAGTTGGTTGAGAGGCCTCTGTCTTTAGGTTAGGTTGGAGCTCAATAATTGGCAATGGGCAGTCAGAGAGATAGCCTATTAGAAGCAGATATTGATCCCTATAATGAGTTGACTCTCAAGATTGGTGGTCCGACATTCAACAGTTCTGGTCGTAGTGAATTAAAAGAAAACATGATTTATGATCGACTCCTAATAATTAACCGAACATACTTGAAAATAATAAAATTTCAACTGAATTAAGTTGGGTTTAGAGAACTATATAATTAAAATATTTTGACTAAATCATATGTCTTCATTTACATTTAACCCATTTGAATGTTATTTAAAATTTTAATATAATGTATATAATATATATTAATTATTTGAATATTTAATGCTCAATAATTTATTTATGATGTAATTATAAAAAGTTCCATCTAGTGAGTGTCCGCTGAGGGGAGGGGGCGGTTGCCGGTGGTGGATTACTGATCGGAGGGAAATTTTGCCTTTGATTCGAGGGTTCGTCGCTTCTCGACCGTTGGATGCCCGAAGGATGACCTGCTACTTGGAAAAAGTGCGCTTATATGGACTAGGCCCATCGGATATGAACTATTTTGTATTACTGGGCCAGACCCAAAATCATAGTCCAGAGTGAGAATTCAGAAATTAAATTATAATGACATAAGCTTAAAAACAGAAATTATGTCATTAGAAATTAAAGTTATAATGACATAAGCTTAAAACAGAAATTATGTCATTTCGAAACTAATTTTTCACATGTGTCAAATTTTAGTAAATATTTACCCTTAGATTTTTTTTTATGTATAATTGTATAAAAATATCGATAATTAAAAATAAAATTATTATGTCAGTTGAATTATATAGGGAAAGTGTAAAAACCTGCCGGACATTAAAAAAAAAAAGCATTATTCAAATATATTTTTACTTTTTTTGTTTCTAAATGATATAAATTTGTTTTTCATATATATTTTTTATTATTTTTCAAGTATAGAAGTATTTTTCTCAACCATTGAATATTAAATTTAAAAGACAAAAAACGAAAGATGAAATAATTATTGGACGGACAGAAATTTTTACAAATTTGTTATTAAATTTAATAAAATTGACTAAAAAAATAAAATCTTTATGAGCTTTATTTAAGATAAGTATAAAAGAAAAGAAAAGAAAAGGGTGGGAAGAGTTTTGAAGGGGAACACAGAAATGGATGGGTAATAATGCGTATTAGGTAAGCACTTGGGAACTCAATTTCATTAAAATGGTAAGCACTCAAATAAACCAAATGAAAAAAGGAAGATAGTGTAACATATAAGGTAAGGTAAAATGTGAATTTGCTTCGGCTTTGAGCTTTTCCTCAAGGAAGGCGAGGGTGGTGCAGCTACCACTACCAGACAGCGTCCTGCAACCCCCTAATTGTTCTCATCACAATTTCCCCATTTTTGCCAACGCCTTTTTCACCGCCCCATTTTGTTCGTGGCTGGTTTCCTTTTATACCATTCAAGATTACGTGTTTTAATCATTTATATATATTTTTTTATTTATAAAAATTGATCAAGAAAAGAATTCTAAAAGATTAAAAAAAAATTAACATTTAACTCACTTCCAAAAATTAACCTAAAAAAAACGGTAATAAATTTGAATATTCAAAATACATGAGGAGATTACAAGTAGGGTGCTACCTACATTTTTCAGATAAAAGGCAAGATACCAATATACAGTTGACTTCGGAAATGAGGACAGGAAGTTGGAAAGATAATATTTTTAGGAGTTTACATTTATTTGACGGTTTTAAGTTACAGTATTGAGTCTTGTTTTATTTACATTTATTTTGAATTCAGTTATTGAGTGTTTATTTTAGGAGATAAGTTTGTTTTGGATTTATCAAAGACTCTGTTGTGTTTTTTCAAGGTTATTTATGATAGCTTTCGCGTAATCAATTATGTATGCATGGATGACGTAACTAATTAGGTTTAGAAAATTGGGGGTGTTACAGTGTCGACGAGACAAAACTATCCCCTCTATGTCCCAATACCTTATTCCCTTCGAAAGAAGCAACTGGTCTTGAAAATGATATCAATATGCATATATCAACACATGTAAGACTTAGCTTAATTGAATCAAGGGTCTTAATCGAGACTAATTGACCTTCTTTGGCTGACTCTCACCTCTCAAGGGCAATTCGTACATTTTCTTCGAGCATAGAAATTGTTCTACCAACCGTACGCTTTCGTCCTTCAACGATGAGTAAAGATGATGGTAAGTTTTTTTTTTTAATGGCTACATTGTGATTCTTAAGAATAGGGCTTAATTTTATTTTCTCAGCCTAATTTTTTTTTTTTCTAAAATGTAATTTAAATGTTTAAATTCCAATTTATATATTTCTAATGATATTTTTAAAAAAATCGTGTCATGACTACGATGGTGCCTTAAATGCTTATATAGCTAAAAGAAAAAATATCTAATTAATCATAAGAAGATAGCAAAAATATTAATGTTGAGGAATTGACTTAGATTTTGCGCTGTGGGGATCCATGATCCTTAAGGCGCAAACAGTCGATGAAGTGGACCATCCCATAAAGCAAGGAGTGGGCCCCACAATCATCAGTGCTACGTGTCATAATCTCCATCCATTCTACTCGTTTGCGTCCAACAGCAAAACAACATGTAGATTATGAATTGGCCAACCCAAATACGTGTCAGGAAATGAATGGGTAGAACCCAATCTCTTTTGATTGGTTGGATACCGTGACGTGGAGGCCAATTTAAATTACGCAACCGTTGCCGAAAACAGTAAATTCACTTGGCGAAGCCGCCACGTGTATAGCCTTACACGTCACTTTCCATAAATATCGTAAATTTAAAATTATTTTATGAATTAATTAATTAATTTATTTATTTTCGAACTTGTTTTTAGATCCATCGTATCATATCTCCACCGCCCATGGACCTCGCATTTCAACGCTTCGAATCCGGAGATGTTCAGATTAGTCGTTTACATTACGCCATGTGTCATGTGATGATGTCACGATTGTACGATGCCACGTGGAAAAACAATAAGGGGTTGGACGGTGCCGTTTTTGTCCAGCTTTCGCTTTCAGAGGTCCGACGACGTAGACGGCGGAGAGACAAAAGAAAGTGCTTTGGGATTTTATGGATTTTTTATTTTCAATCAATTTCGGTCTTCCACTTCATGTCAATGAATCGTAAGTAACATAGAACATTTGAAAAAGAAAATAGATGGAGAACTCGTAGAGTCCAAGAATTGTTCAAATTTTGTTTTATCTATTTAAAAATAGAAATAATTTTTTTTTGTTGGAGTTAAATCATATGAATTAATTATTAATTTTTTAAAAAATACTTTTATTTGTACATATATTTATTATTCAACCCTTCTTAAAAATACTTTTTAATTATTTTAATGTGATTTTTTATTTAAATTAAATTACAAATCTTAATTCAACCTAAAGGTTTAGGTATTAATATTTTACCTGAATTGGGTTCAGTTCATTATTCATGAAAGGTTGTTTGAGTTAAAAAAAAATTTACTTTAACCGTTCAAATCCACATTTAGCATATATTGTCTTTTAACCCTTTCCTTTTGGGCTCAAGTCGAGCATATATTGTCGTCTGCTAGGAGAAGTTTTCACACTTGTATAAGAAATGTTTCGTTCTCCTCTCCAATCAGATCTCAGTCTCATAGTTTTAAAACGTATCTACTATAGAGAGGGTCTAGCCCTACTCCAGTCAGTTCCTCGTACTATCAGGTGACTGGCTCTGATACCATTTGCAACCGTTCAAGCCCACCGCTAACGAATATTATTCGCCTTTACCCATCATATATAACTGTCAACTTCACAGTTTTAAAATACATCTATTAGGGAGAGCTTTTCGCACTTTTGTAAGGAATGTTTCGTATCTCTCTCCAACCAATTTGGATCTACCAATTTTCTACTTGAATAATTAAGTTGGGTCTAAAAAATGTTCTAACCCTATTCAACCCGACTCTTACTCTTAACAACTCAATAGATACGTGTATATATTGTTTATCGATAGTAATTATTGGCATCCCCTCCAACCAATAAATTGCCACATTTTCGACAATAAATTGGTAAAGTTTAATTTGGATTAGCTTTCTTTATACAGAATTGTTGAAGATGGAGGGTAATGTGTTCTTGACAATCCATTAATTGATATCAAAGTATATGCTCTTGTTGAAAAGTCCCTCCTAATCATTCAATAAGGTTTATCCATTTCGAGTAAACCTTGAGTTCACCAAATTAAAGTTGGTACCCAGTCAACCATGAAGCGTCTAGCTATTTTTAATATTCTCACCAATTTGGATATCTCCAAAGATTATTTACATTAATTGCCATCATTATCCCCTTAATATTGAAAGGATAGAAACTAAAGGTAAAATCATATATATTTTCCATTTAGTGGTTTTTTATATAGAAATTATCGACTAAGTTTCCACCATTTTAATTTTTTTAGCTTATTTTTTAATATATTAAAAATAATTAGTAAAGTTTTTTGAATAAAAATTAACATGTATTTGGACCAATAAAATGATAGTAAATTAATTAAAATATCATCTAAAAAAACTTTAAAATAAATACTATTAATATTATGTCATCGCACATCGATTGGAGAGGAGAACGAAACATTTTTTTTATAAAATTGTAGAAACCTCTCTCAGTAGACGCGTTTTAAAACCTTGAGGGGAAGTTCGAAAGAAAAAGCATGATGAGGACTATATTTGCTAGCGGTAAGCTTGGACAGTTACAAATGGTATCAGAACCTGACACCGAGCGGTGTGCCAACGAGAACACTGGCCCGAAGGGGATAGATTGTGAGATCCCATATCGATTGGAGAGAGAAACGAGAGCCAGTGAGGATGCTAGACTCTAGGGGTGAATTGTGAGATCTCATATCGACTGGAGATGTCCATCTCAAACAGACACGTTTTAAATTGATATTTTTTTTCGAAAAAATTTATCACACTTCTCTAATTATATCTAAGGTTATCCGTTTGTTTATCATATAAGAAATTAATTTATGTAAGGACGTTACATTAAATAATTAATACTATCATTCTTGGATGTAGATTATATCAAACATTATCATTGTCGATTGGTGTTGACGTACATCGAATCAGCCCAAACAACTTTTCCACCAAAATTCTTTCCCCCAACAATTTTCATTGAAATTACCAAAAAAAAAAAGGTCCAATTAGGTAGCAATTAAAGAAATCCTTTATGTAAGCAATCATTTATCGTATATGGTACGTTGGTTGGAATAAAATAATTGGGGAACTCCAAATTAAAATAAAAAATTAATTAAATTAAATTAAACAATTGGGATATTAAATAAGTAAATATGAGAGGGCTTATTTTAATTGTTTTATTTCAACATTATTCTTTTGTTGTCTTTCAATGTAACCAATGGTTTGGAACATTCTTTGGTAGTGGGGGAAGAATATTAATAAGTGCATTAATCTTTCTAATTCTACCTGTGGTGTAGTTTTGATAATTCTCTCGTGTTCATGCTATATCATTTATAGACTTTGTACGAGTAGATATATCAACCTCCGACACATGGATTTGGCGTAAGGTCGATACACCCGTGCACTTCGATATTGTTATTGAAAGACTAATTTTAAAGGAAATTGCGCTCATTGTGACACGTGTCACATAGTAGCTTGTTTAAGCTACAGATTCTTGACGGACTGAAAAGCTGACATTATACCTCTTCAAACTTTTTATTTTTTTTACTTTTTATTTCCCATTTGTATAAATACTAAAATATTAATCTTTCCCACATAAATTAATAAAATAAAATAACAATAAATAAATAAATTAATTAAATTAAATTAAATTAAAAAAAAAAAAAAAAGTAAATGGGTTTGGTGGGGTAAGCACTAAGAGTGTAGCGTGTGATCATGTTGCAGTCCAGCGATAGCAGCCCCTAGCACTTAACCCTGCAGTGATTTTTAATATTTATTATTATTATTTTGCATTTTAAGAATTATTTAAAAAAAGGTAAATTGACTGTGAATAAGCAAAGTAAATCATTATAGTATTAATCAACTAACATAAATTAAATATTTATGGAGTCAAACAAATAAAAGGGAGAGAATTATGTTAAATTTAAGGTTTATTTAAAATTTTGTTAAAAAATAATATATGATCGAATTTTTTCCTAAGTATCTATACATTCGCAAACATATATTCCAAGTCTTAATCACAATGTCCGAATAATATTTATACGATTATAAAACAACAATTTTTAATATTTAATACGACATATAATTAAAAAATTATAAAATTTCATGATTTTAGAAGATAAGATATAAAATTAATAAATTCTACCCTGACTTTCGTAGAAGGAGTGCTAATTATATATTTAGATCTTAAATTGCAATTATGGGACGTAGGATTCATTAACTAAAAAATTCAACTAACCAATTAAATAAACAAACAAGAAGTGGCCATATTGTAGCTCGAATATTTGTATAATAAAATGCTGCACGATATTATATTCGGAGGACTTTGACTAAAGTTTAAAATGTTAATGTTGACATATCATTTCAATTTTAAAGATAGATTTTTGAAAAAACTATATAAAAAAAAATTAAAACATAAACATTTTTTTTATAAAATTATAATTTAAATTATGGTTAGGAATCACATATCTACACCCTAGTATGATATTGTCCACTTTGAACATAAACTCTCATAGCTTTGTCTTGAGCTTTCACAAGAGGCTTCGTACCAATAGAGATACTATTCCTCACTTATAAACCCATAAATTATTTATATTACATCAACATTAGCGGGGATTCGGTCGACCATTTATGAAACCAAAAAAAAGATATTAATTAATAAATTTAATTAAATAAAAACTTTAATTATAAAAATGGAGTATTTAGTTGAGTAAAAATAAATTAAAAAATAAGCAATATGGTGGGACCATTTATGAAACCAAAAAGTTATTGGCACACCCACATCGGTTTGTTTGATGAGCATGTGGGTGTAATCAGCAGTGAGACCAAAATAGTAACATTCAGAGTATAATGTGATGGAAGGGCAAAAAGCATGTAATCTTTTTTAATTTCAATGTTGATTCAAATGCAACATAACTTTATATTTTAATATTCAAGTAAATTTATTTATTCCAATATTTTAATATTCATGTAAAATTATTTATTCCAATAAAATATTCTGTAGGTCAACCCATGTTTTTTGGAATTAAAAAACCTAATTAATTCGGTAAATTTGGGGGTAAAGAGTAGATGTAATTAATTTTATGTGATATTTGAGATTAAAATTTTTAAACCTCTGCTTACGGTAAAAATTAGGGTTAGAGGCAGTATTATCTACTTAGGGTAAAAAATTAATTTTAACAGTGATGTGGTAATTTCTCCGGGAAGAGTCAAAATGTCAAAGGGAGAGCTGAGTTCGGGAGAGTTTAGCGCCATAAAAACGCTATTATTATTTAAAGGGAGCTGAGTTGTGCTCGTAGTTGAACGACAATTGAAGGCGAAATTTTAGAATACTTCTAATAGCGGAAGAAGCAAAAGCAGCCTCTCTTTCTCTCTCTACTGTTGTCTTTGATTGCCTTTGTGAACAGTAATTGCTTGAGGTTGAAACTTTTGGAGGTGTGTTCCGCTGAAGAATGATTCACTTCTTAGGGTTTTTCTTTCTCTGTTTTGAAGATTGGCTTATTCTGAATTGAGAATTGCCGGAGCTTCAGTGTTTGATGGTGAGTTTGTTGTCTGTGTTCATATGTTCATTTCCTTGCGCGTGATTTTCATTTGTGCTGTTTTTGGAAGATGTGAAAACCGTGTGAAGCAGAG
This sequence comes from Cucurbita moschata, assembly GCF_002738365.1. Taxonomy (NCBI): domain Eukaryota; kingdom Viridiplantae; phylum Streptophyta; class Magnoliopsida; order Cucurbitales; family Cucurbitaceae; genus Cucurbita; species Cucurbita moschata. The sequence goes on along the minus strand of NW_019268552.1, from coordinate 1,057,586 downwards.
ACGAAGTCTTCAATTCTGGATACTGGATGTATTCTGCATAGGTTTTTTTTGGAGGCGCCTTCGTTTCATTCTGTTTTTTTAAAATTTGTTTGCGGTTCCTTTCCTGAGTTCGAGTTCGAGTTTTGCATTTCCATGTGTTTGTGAATTTGTTCGTGTTTGAACCTGTCAATTCTCAATTATCGGCAATTTTCTGGTCTTTCTTATTTCACGCTCTCTGTTCTGTTTCTGTTTGTTCTACTTGCATGTCCTGTATTTATGTGTCTTCTTTTGAATTTCAATTTTCAATTACGGCATGGTTCCTCATCAATACAAGAGACGTTTCAATAGCGAAAAAGAGGATGATTATACTTGTTAGCTTAACTTTGCTTTTCTCCAACTGTTGCTTGAGCTTGCCTGAATTTCCTTTACTCGCAATCTTTTTAGAAGATTTTGCTCCTCCTTTTAGAAGCTTCTTTTATTTTGTTACTTTTTCTGTAGGTTTCCGAAGTTTGTGCTACTAATATTCCGTGATTTTCACATTTTTCGCTTTTAAACTATGTACTTGCAGGATCGGTGCAAGAGGAGGAATCCGCGCTTTCTGAGTAAATCAATGCGTCCTTGCTAGCTCATCGTCGCCTATATATTCTTATTGTTGTTACAAGAAAAAGAACGGTAGGTATTAGAAAAAAGTTGCGAAAGGCATCTGTTGTGTCTCATTCTTTTCATGTGACTCTTGCATTTCTTTTGATCTAAGCTATTTACTAGTATCGTCTTTTTATATCCGTTGAATCAATTTTGTTAAGAATCTGCCAGAAGTTTGACTGATTGATAAACCATCTGATTAGTGACCGATTGAGCACGGATTTATATTTCATTTCTTGCAATTAATAAGTTGATTTTTGGTAAAAAAAGGTAATGACGAACGAAGACGAAGAACTATTTAGTAGGAAGGAAAGGACTGACACTAAAATTTGTGGACAATTTTAAGAGTGACTTGTATTACTCGTGAATAGCCTACTACTTCTGCTTTGTTAGTTGGCATTTATTTATTTATATATCTGCTTTTTTTGTTGCCAACTGGCAACCGCTCTTGTGAAATTTATGTTTTATTTCTTCATCGAATTTTCTTCATCAGCTCATTTGTCGTAGTTTTTTTTTTTTTAAATCTATTCCTGGACTAATTTGATGAATTGGTACTTATATACCATATGAATATATAAAATGCCTAAAAGTTCAGAGTAATTGAGAACCATTGACATTGTGTGGGCAGAAATTTCATATCTGGGGATATGGGATGCCTTGCTTCAAAACCGGCAGATTCTGGTGGAAACAGGCGGAGGCCGGGAAACATTGGGGAAGTTTCTGTCTATGTTCCTGGTCTGCGCATTCCTAAACCAGTAGATTTCTCTTTGGCACTTGGCGATCATCTCTCTAAAAATATAGTTGAACGTCTATCAGCTTTGAGGACTCGTATAGTTGTAATGGCTGGCCAAGAAGGTCCAACAATTACTAGAACGCGGAGAAAAACTGCTACCCAACATGGTCAGTAATGAAAATGGTTTGTCCTCTTTAAAGCTGTGTGTATTTTATCTTCTTTGCATTTGATTCACCAGATGCTACTGTTATCTTTAGGTGGTTCAACAATAGCTGATCTTCAGCAGGCTCTGGAAGATTATTTGCCTGTTCTTTTGGGATTAGTTAAAGATGGTAAGCGGGATTTTGACTGACTATGACTGATGTATATGTTTCGTAAGACAATGTCTAAGAATATTTCTTGTGTGCTCTATCTAGGAAACCAGCTTCAGCACAAAGTACAGTTTGCGTGGATCAATCAGGAGGATGATTTGGAGGTTGTTATGATACCAGAATTACTTGAGAAAATTTGTTGCCTTATTGTTAAAACAATTTCATCTTTGAAAATTATGTAGTTTCCCAACTGCGTCTGAAAAGTAAATCTAGAGGAAATTATATTAATCTACTAAAACTTAATTATTTTGCAGGAAACTGTCATGTCCAACGCTTGGTATGAGGTGCTGTCAGTTTTGCACTTAATGGCAATGCTATCTTTATCACAGGCCAACTTATTACTTCTTCCTAGAACATCAACTGATGGTTATCAACCAAAAGTATCAGAAGGTCAGTTTCTGCACAATGTTGTATTACAAGCCTTTAGGCCTATAGTTTTATTTTCTTCCTTTTCCTTTTTCTTTTAAATCTTTGTAACCTCTATTGCATAATGCATATTATACTGAATGGACTATATCCCAGTTTCCTTTGTATCTTCTCCAGCCCTGTAATCATTACATAGAATATGGCAGTACCAATTTGCCAAGATCTTTGTTTAGTTAACCTGCAACATGCTATTTTGCAGACACGAAGTACTTAAAACTGATGCGTGTTCATATGGCATATTTGCTACATTCAATTCCTTTAAATCTTTCTCACATACAACCATTATTTACTAGAATGCTCATTCAGATGATCAGGGAATGAAGATTTTGCTTTTGTTTTTAAATGAAAGAATGTTATAGAATGTTTGTTTTCAGTAAAGGATGTAAATCAAGCTAAAAAAGGCGTAGGAAGGAACCTTATAGTTCTTTATCTATCATGATGCCATTGTGTGGTCCAGTCTTCTTTCTATATGAGAAAAGATGCGTGGTCATTGCTGTAGAAATATGGGATATATTTCTGTGTATTAGGACATTAAATTTCTATTTAATGCAGACTGCAATTTTCAAGATGGCTGGCTTTCTTCCTACTTCATTTAACCTCAACTTTTATGGCCTTAGTACTAAAAGGTGGTCTTGTGTTACCTGCAGAGAGTAGGCGAGCTTCAGTTGACATTTTTGTAAAAGCTGCAGGATATTTGGATTGTGCTGTTAGACATGTTCTTCCACAGCTGCCTGCCGAATTCAGGTCTGCAGATTAGTGGTGATCTTAACGTCGTTGACATCCTTATTACTTTTTATTTGATACAGACATATTTTATGTATATTATTAAACAAGAATTAGTCAGTTAAGGATCCTCTGAACCTAAAAAAGACAATTACATAACTGAGATCCCCCTTCAATACAAAGTAGAAAAGAACTCCATCTTCAACATCTTGTCTCTTTCCAACCATAAGACTTATTGATAATATCTTGAGTTAAATGTTTGCATCTCCTGTTTTATTCACACAATTGAGCATGTCTACTACTGTAGGAGAAATCTGCCGGTGGACCTTGCTGAAGGAGTTCTTCGAGCACTTTGTCTGCAGGCACTTGGGCAGGTATGATGTTCAGATTGTCGAAATGATAGCCTGGCACATTGGTTAGATGCATTTTTATTTTTTATTTTTTATTTTTTCTGGTATACTCTGAAATATTGAACCTCTTATCAAATATATCCATTGTCCACTTAGAGAACTAGCTGGACCAGTTTAGTTTCTATCTTTATCAAACAATTTAGTATTCAAGATCAAGCTGGATAGTGCAAGTGCGCTGTTTCATCTATGCATTTTATTCACATATAAGTTGCACGCTTCCTATTACTTCAACCTCTTCATCTGCTCATTGCACTTTATGAACTACATAGGGAGTTGATATCCAGCTAGGAATGGCTATTGATAGCACCAAAGCAACCCTTGCTGTGAAGCGAAGGCTTGCATGTGAGATGGTAAAATACTGGCAGCAGGTAAGTTTGTTCTTTAATTCATCACACTATTTGATTTCAAATTACCATACGTAGATTATTTACCTTCGATCTCTGTTGACTGACTCAAGTGCCATTTTTCTTAGTTTTATCTTTATAATCATAACAATCAAAATATGACTCCTGTAACTGCATATTGTTCTGCACAAATCCCAGCATTGCTAATTTTCGTATTCTACAATTGCACGTTAAACATTAATGCATATGTCCTATCTCATTCAAAGAATCCATTTTAGTTTGTGCATTGCGTCTTATTATGTACTTAGCATATACATTTGCGTTCACAAGTGCATAACATCTCCTGCTCTGACGTAGCATCAAGTAATTTCTCATTGGAACACCATACAATTTTAGGTTACTACGTTTATATGATTAAATAATGTTTACATGCGCTGTTATAAAAGTAAATAAAGATTGCTTATCTGGTTCCATATATACCACACGATTTATTGAATCAATTACTCTTACACTCTACTTCTGTTTTCTTCTCTTTTTTAGTTTATTTATCACTAGGGATGAGAAAATTATACCAATTATACTAGGAGAATAAAAAAGTGCAAGTAGGAAAATATAGAGCACTACCTGTTCTTGTTTTCCGCCCATACATCTGCATACTAATTAATGTATTTACTCAGTACGAATTTACTTATAATTGTTGCCTATTTTCCGTCAATAAAACTTTGTTTGGAGGGTTGTGTCTTTGTAGTTATGTTTGTGCATTGGTGCATCCTGATGTTGTAGGCATGTGAACTGGTAGGAAGATAGTAATCAATATTGAAATGGAGACATAGAAAACTAGTCACGACTCATAAGAAACCACTTTTTTGGGCCATTTGTCTGTCGTTCCTTTATACCATAAGTGTGCTACTTCTTTTTACATGTTTGGTAATAAAAAAGCATTATTGGGCATGGTGCCATGGGATGGGATAATTCTCTTATAATCCTGTAGGAATAACATTTTTTGTTTCTTTTTTTTTACTCATAAAATATAAAAAAATCATATATTGTGATTAAAAATAATAAATAAATAATTTTGATCAATAACATCATATCAAAGTTAACCAACATATTATGCTAGTAAAATTAATGAATAAAAGTTTATCAAAATAAATAAATAAAAGACAATTCATTAGTTAGAGCTCATTTGATTAATTAATTTTAATCTATAAAATTATATTAAATAATTTCCAGTATCTCATATCCAAGTATTCAATTATTGGGATCTCAATACCAATAGTTGACATCCTTTATTATATCCAGGTATTCCATTTCCATCTTAATTCCCTGTAAACTTTATACAAACAGCCCTTTAGGAACTTCACATATGCCACGTCCAGGTATGTTTGGATTTTGGTTGCCTACAATGGAATGTAGCCTGTGACTATCATTGTTATAGGGACTGTCATTTTCTCCCTATTACTAAATGACTAGCCCCTTCATGCTTCTGTAACCCAACGTGAACACCAAGCGTCCTATTGGTTAGAAATGAAGAAAATGCTCAGGATCGGGCTCGAGTTTTCTTTTGCATGAAATAGAAGAAAGTAGATTTAGAATGCTGAAACATTTTGACAAATCAGATTATTAGCAAATGCATTTGTTGGACCTTTGTTGATTGTGTGGACGTGGATGAATATCCATTAATCCAATGGTTCTTCATATTATTTTCGGGATTCGAAATGCTTCTTAGATTCAAGTAGTCAAATTTAAGGATGTCATGTATAACTTATTTTACAATTCATGTGGAAGCTATCTCTGTATGTCAATTACTTACACAACTGGGCTGGCGTTTCTGGATGTTGGATTACTTTGTTCATTAAGACCAATTTTCTTTTCCTCAAATATTGATTCGTAATTGTTCTTGGTCTATTTGAAATGATGTTCACAATCTATTTGTTCAAGTAGCAGCTCATGTATGCTTTTGTTGCTTTACAGGCCCAAGATAACATAATGAACCTTCCATTATCAAATGGTTGGGGAGAGAAGCACCGGCTTTTTCTTAAATGGAAATTCATTGAAGCAAAGGTAACGCTTTCATTGCTTTTATATCCTAACTACTCTTGGTTTTGATTAGTTAATAAGATCAACAACATTTCTAGCTGAATAATCTATTGAATCTTTGTCTATCTCTTGCTTTCAGCCGATTAAGGAAACTTGTGTATATAGTCAGTTTCATTTTACTTTTAAAAAATTTAATCCATCCTTGTTTCTGTTAGGTATTGCATATTTTGTGCTTGTTTCGATTTCGATTTCGAAGTCATTTAACTTGCTGCATCATCTATAACTATAACCGATATTCGTTTATTTATGTCAGTCACCTTTAGTCAGTATCGTCACCTGGGAAACTCCTATATCCAGAACTAACTCATTGGTTTTCCTAAATTATAAACAGGCTGCAGCTTATTATTATCATGGTTTAATACTTGACGAGGGAAACACAGAGAAGTCCCATGGGATGGCTGTAGCCGCATTGCAAGCAGCCGATGAATACTTTAAAGAAAGTAAAAAGGCATGCGAGGTGTTTAACTCTGCTCCTCCATTATCGAGGTACTTCGTCTCTCTTTTCACTGCTATGTTCATTGTCTTTGGCTTACCACATTTGCAACACGTTTCAAACTTTATTTTCATTTTTCAATTTCATATTTTGAATTATAAAGTTTCCAACCAATGTCGTATTCACACCAAATGTACTTTATTTTTATTTTCATACATTAAATCTTCTGTTTAAACTTCACCTAAAATTTCAAACATTAAAATTTTGAAGTTCGAATATCTGACTTAAAAAAACGTAATTTCATATATATATCTTTTTGGCTTAAAAAGTTATAGACCAATTTTTGTAAATTCCATATTATTTTTGAGAGGTTAAAATATATTGATACTTTGAAATGTTTTAATAAATAAATAAATATATATATATATATATATATATATATATATTTCTTGGTTTAAAAAGTTAATACAGATCAATTTTTGTAAATTCCATATTATGTGGTTCCTTAAATATTTACTTATTTTTTTTTTAGAGATTAAAATATAATGAAACTTGTAAACTTCATAATTATTGCATTCTTGCAGAAATCCGCCACAATTTGGAACCATGAAATATTTATCAGAAAAAATTCCAAAAGATGCTTCAAGCAAAGTTCGGATAAATCGAGACTTGTACTCATTTGAGAAGTAAGTTTTTCTTGAATCATCAATTTCGTTTACTTGTTTAGTGAAAAGAAACCATGTTGATCATTCAGTGCTGTAAATCAACAAATGATAGGATTGTGGAGACTGCACCGACGTTACCCGATTTCGCCCTGGCCCTAAAGCCAGACGAATTCCAACTTCCTGCCGTGGATCCTTCATGGAACGAGGAGAACATAAATAGAGGTCAAGTTGGCTCTAAACAGTTAAAAGAGTGATCAAAGATAAGACAATGTGCACATATTACATCAATACAGGATCGAAGCGACGCTGAAAGCAAATGTGTAATGCCAAGGGAAAGCTTGTCGGTCTTCAATCATTGTGTGAATTCATAGGGTCGGTCTTTTACCTTTTTCTTTTCTCCTTAATAAATTCATGTTCGGTTTGTATTTTCCAAGAAAAGTTCCCAAGTTCCTTTGAATGTATTGTTTCTGCCTTGGAAGAAGGCGATGACACTTCATTTTCTTTTCTTTATTTGCTTCCTCTATTCATTCTTTATTCACAGATTAAACATTTTCAAAAACAATTTAGCCTTTCTGTAATAAGTTTGAATGGAATTTATTAGGTTAAATTATAAATTGAAATTTTAAATTTTAAATAAGTTTGTAATTTGCCCATTTAATCTTCTAATTTTCAAAATTACAAATTTAACATAAAAAAACTTTTATTTTTATTAAAAAAAATTAGTAAAAAATTGAAAATTTTAGAATTATAGATATAAAAATTATATTTATATTTAATAAGACAACTAATTTTTAAATTTAAAGTACAGAAATCAATTAAATAATTATAATTATAGTGGAGGTAAATATAAACTAAATTTGCAATTTGACAATTTCAAACAAATCATGGACACTAATTCTAATATTTACTAAAATAAATACGAAAACTATTATTATTTTTTTAAAATCAGACTTAAGACGAGAACATTTAACTTTTATTTAAAAAGATGGGCAATCACTTTTTATCTCTAAAATATGAAAAACTAAATATATTTAATAATGTTTTCTTTAGAGGCAATTTTATTAAAAAAAAAATGGATGAGTTGGAACAAATTTTATTGAAAAAAAAACTAAAGAGTAAAAAATTATCAAGGAAGATAAATTAAGAAGTTAGAGAGAAAAAGCGTTAGAAAAGGTTTTAAATCGAAGGGAAGAAAAGTTAAAATGAGAGGAAAAAGAGAAAAAATAGAGAGAAATGTGTTCGAAAACAGAAGATGTGGACAGAAAAAAAAAGTAATATTTTTTTAATAACATAAACCTAATATTTAAACTTATCCTTCGGAGTCTGTGCGAAAAAGATTTCATAAATACTTCTCAAAATGTTGAAATTTAAACTGAAAATTGAGACCTCAATCAAACAGTCATGTTTTTCGAAATTGCAAAACCGAAAGCGTACAAGTTATCAATAATCATACAAAAACCTTTTAATTGCATCTATACTTACAGGTTTGACGTCATCTGGAAATTGAATGGACTGGGAACGTTTGCAAAGGTCTGACTGAAACCAGAAGCAAAATTAATGTACATTGTAGATTATAAACTAGCAGATAAAAAATAAGAAAACGGTTCAAAATGAAGATAAGATGAAGTACAAAGTAATTTTTAGCATAGGTACAAATCACAAATCACTATCCAGTGTGAGATCTGCTATGGGGCATAGTTAGTCAAGGAACACCATGAGAGCCACAATAGATAAATTAAAAGCAAAAGATTTGCGGCAAAGAATGATCAGAAAGGTTACAGAAAATCTGACCATATGAGACATAAAGCCGTCGGAATAGTAGTGAATATTGCGACTGTAATACTGGAGAACTCATAACTTGGGCGGCATATTATCATTCTGTAATATTTTGGTCATCGTCTCCTTCAGCTGACTGCTTTTGTTTTTCCTGTTCCTCTACAAAAAATTGCACGAAAATAAAGTTCATAAAGGTAAGAAGGGGTGCTCTAAGTTGTAACCACTATTAAATTTTAGGAGCTTCATATCATTTTCTACCATCTTATGATACACACAATAATCACTCTTGTAATTTCCAATGCATACGGTAATGAGAGTAACCTACATCTCCTAAAGATTGTAGTTTCTTAGGTTCAATAATTCCCTTTAAAGACTGGAAGGTTATAGTTTAAACTAGCCCTATTCTACTCCAATCTCCACAACTTCCCTCGATACCCAGAAATCCCCCAACTTTAACTACCCAGCAGGGATGACTGTTAAATGAAAAGATCCACAACTGATAGACTTCAAATTTTTTTTATAAGAAACTTGTGGAGTATTGTAAAATACATGAAATATATATTTATGGAACCACGAGATAGAACTAGGAGATAAAAACAATATTATATATATGCTAATTGACTAGAGATAGATATCTTCCCAGACAAACAAAGCAAATAAATTAAATTTCCCATGTCCAATTACTATACCAAAGAAGCGAGTAAAAGAATGAACATAAAACAGAGACTTATGAAGTTGGCAGAGCTTTAATTCAAAATTCCTACTCACCCATAAGCTTATATAATGCTTTCTGAGTACGTCTTTCTAGCTTATCAAGCTTCTTCTGCACATCCCTTCTGAGATCCCAGTTTGGTTTCTTTGGAGCAATATTTACAAATGGATCCTACAAATTTTCCAGTGGAATGTAATTAATACAAAAGATCCGACAAGTACAAGCAATGGTTAGTTTAAGAACATATAAAAGCAGAACTGAAAAAACTACCTCTTTTAATTGTGGAGGTTCAGTAGCAACAGGGTCCTCAAACTTCGGCAATTCAGGTGGAACAAGCTTTCCCTCCTGAAGCTCCTTATCATGAGGAACATAGTTCCGAAATTTCATACTAAGATTACTGAAAAAGGATAATTTATTAGTGAATCAAGAACTGAGAAGGAAAATGAGGCACATAAAAATCCAACACGAACTAAGTTTGCCCGTATTTTGCACTCGTTGCAAGAGGGAAAAGGTACTTAACTAGCATAGTATCTGTGTACGTCAACTTTTCAAATGTTGGAACACTTTTGAAGGTAATCGTGAAAACATAACCCAAAAAATCATTTTATGAATATATCCCAAAAGATAAATAAGAAGTCAAGTTATATGTTGCCATTAGTGTTATCACATCATCATCATCCAAAAGTCTACCAGCCAAACGATATTAAGAACTAGAAATTAAAAAAGAAAAAGATGGATAGAATTTATAAATATTAAAAAAAAATTAAAGAAATATCTCAGTGAATGGGAGGATACTTTTACAAGCATGCTTCGTATGCATCATGTTAACATAAACTTTACAGCTTGGTTCCTAATACAATTTTATCAAATATTTGGCTAGTCTTCTGTTCTATTTGGACCTTTTGTGGCCATTTATGACTCTAGTCTGCAAACAGAAAGATGCTGCTTATTGAGGAAATGAAGACAACTTTTGACTGTGCAGCCTCGACAATGCACAGATACTACTGCCAAGCCTGTCATTTGTAATATGTTCCAAAACAAGTTTTAGAGAGCTTGGCACACTGGCTACAGCATGCAGTAACCATCTGTAACATGTCCCAAGCCAGATTATAGAGAACTTGGCTCACTGTTCAAGCATGTAGTTCCAGTATGGACTCCCACCGTAAAGTGAAAGTACAAAAGAAATTCAGACGTCGTACACAAAGAAAAAATGGGAGGCTAGAGGAAGAGGAAGAGAGAAATAGTTAAAATAGGATGGAAAGAGGTCAGGCAACAAAAACAAAGATAGAAAGAAAGTGGTTGAAGGCAGAGGAAGGACATCATCGTTCCTAGTAGGAGACATTCAGGTCAGAGAGAGTTGCATGAAATCTATTCTTTTCACCTCCTCATCTCCTTTATAGCGTTACTTTCGATGGATTTTTTTTTTTTTTTTTTTCCGTTGGAGTCTCAGTTTCTAGGAGATATGAGCAATTAATTTTTTTCTACAGGATGCTGTAGCCTTAATGGATTGTTGTGCAACTTTCTCGATATTTTCTTTCAAATCATTCATGTTTCTGTAGGTTAGAAGCTTCTAATCTATGAGTAGAATTATAGTTTAGCATCCTACATTTAGAGGAGATGTCATAGACTAGATCTTTAGAAACACAATTAAATGAGAATAGAGTTGAACAGACTAGAGTGAGGATACTACAGACAGAGAAATCAAATTAAACTTACCGGAACGATACAGATGTGCTTAGAAATAAAGCGATCCATGAATAGGAGAATAACTTTTCAAAATTTGAGCAATACAATCATTATTGATAGACTAACTCGAGAAATCGAATAAGAAACTACGAGAAAATCAAGTTACAATACAAGTGAAGAAAAAGATACACTCACGTTTCTTCAGGATCTTCAGGATCTTCAGTAGCACCATTCTCTTTATCCTCTCCTCCAGAGTTTTTCTCATCTGAAGCGTTTAACAATTCCTGAGCAGCTCTTAGAGCTCTCAATCGCTCTTTACGTGCTGCAGCAACTTGTTCGACGGAGTCGTCTTCAGTAGCCATTTCCTATTGTACGTACAATATCAGATACGAAAATAACTCAAATCAGTTTCGATTGTTCTCGACAAAGGATCTAATACAATTCCACAATTAAATGCATTCGAAGGGATGAAGAATCACGAAAGGCAAATTAAAGAAAACGCAGACATTTTCAAGTACACTGTCAAGTGTTTCATCTAACTAACCTATAAGATAGTCACAGATGACAAAAATTCATCAAAAGGAAGCGAAAAAAGAGTAGACAGCGGCGGAAACAACACAAAGAGAGGAAGAAGCAAGAGATGTAATTAACGATTTCTGCAGACGAAATTAACTTACAGAAAAACTCGAAAGGAATGGCAATATTCTTCACAAACTTTGTACTCGCAAGAATTGCTTCAGAAGCTTCGAGCAATGGCGGGAGGAAAGCGAGTGTTTCGACCTTGGCGGGAGGGCGGGAGGAAAGTGAGTGTTTCGTCCCTGCAAAAATGCCTTCTGATACGGCCCTCTTGGAATGAGCTATATATACAAGGCTCGGTTCGTGCGAGGCCCATCAGGAATTTAATAATATATATCCAAGTTTAAGGTAAATATAATGAAATTTAACAAGTACACGTCAGTATTAAAATTAATTTTTTTCCCTATAATTTTAGTGCAGGTTTAGAAATAATTTTCGAATCGTTAAAATTATTTTTATAAATACCGGAGACATAATTCAAGTTTATCTAATATTTTGTATAATTCAATATAATTTCAATTACCACATAAACGTTGTATTAATCTTCAATTTTTATGTTAATTTAAAACCTAGTATTATTTTTTTTTCAAAATAAAAGAATTAATTTTAATATCACTTACAAGAATAATTTCAATTTCAATGTGTTAATGAATATTACATTAATTTTTCTCAAACAAATATGAGTTTAAAACAATAAATAAAGAACAAATAACTAATAATTTTGAGTTCACACAATCCTCTAATTAAGAATAGAGTTACGAGTTATCTTGCTCTTTCATTTTAATATCCATTAAAGTTCAAGTCAATAGATGGAGATTGAGAGAATACCTTTAACAATAAACAATAAAGTAAAAAATAAGTGCAGCCGGCTATGAGGAAGCGACAGCACACGGGGAACAAAACGCCGTCAGCACGGGCGGAAGAAAGACGGCGGCGACACTGAACTGCGGAAAGGGAGGAGCCGTCGTGAAGAAGAAGAAAGTGGAGCACGTAGTGAAAGGTAGACGAAGGTTTTAGGTTCTCTCTTCCATTTATTTTCATTTTAATCGAGTTTTTTCTTTACTTTTAATTAGTTTTATTATTTAAATTATTTATTTTTTAAAATGTAATTTATACTCTAAATTTGACAATAAACTATCGATTTCAAACGGTCGAGTAAGATAAATATATAGCTCCAATAAAAATTTTAAAAAAGATCTCAATTTAATGCTTAAAATTTTAAATTTATTTTATTTTCACGAAATAATTGTTTTATTTTGGTCTATAATTATTTTTTAGAGTCAGGTTGCTTTTTTAATTTAAATAAGTTTGACTAGGTGCCATCACTATGTAAAAATGGTTAGCGGTTTCTTGAATAGTGCTTTTGTGCTATAAACTCGTTTCTAAGAAGGGAGTGTGGGACTACATAAGTTGACCCAATAGCTGGCTGGTGCACAAGGAGTCGCTCTTCCAATCTTTGACGACTTTATGGTCCTGTGGAAGAATCTGCCAACTAACCTTTCATAGATGATGTTCATATTAGCAGACATCATACTGTCCCTAGAGATTATATAAGTGTTTCTCTTTCCATCTAAAGACACGATAGTATTAGAAGAAATCTTATAAAGAATGCACTGCTAATAAATTTATACCATTAAAATGTTAAATTTATTTATCTTTTCATATGGATGGAGGAAAACCATTTTGTCATTGTACACTTTTTTGTAATAATAGTAAAAGTAATAAAAGTAAGTAAGATAATTGTGTAGATGATTATGAAACCTAATATAGTCAAATTTTCACTAAATTATTTTAAAAATTAGTACTGAAAAACTTTTTAATATTGTTATTTTCTTATAAAATTTGCCTCAAATTATCTTAATAAACTTGAGACGAAGAATTTTTATGGTACAATGTCTATGAGCTTAAAACTTAATTACTTCAATGTATATGTAAGAAATTAGAGAAAATAATAATAATAATAATAATAATTTGTCTTAATTAGAAATTCCAATTTGATTAATTGCACTAATGTTCTACTATAATAATTAGTCTTTTTATGATGGACATTCCCTTAAATATAAATTATGCATTTTATTTCTAAAGGATAATCATTCACATAAAAATATCCAAATTTTTAAAGAAATATTATTGATTCATTGAATTCACAATTATATATGTTGTTGAGATTCAATAAAGACGGAAGCATTCTTTTAGTTTTAATGCTTTGGAGTACAAGTAACAATTTTCTGGCATTGAAAGAAATTTGTAGCTCCCACTGTAAGGTCCATAAGTCGTTGTAAGCCTTGGTAACGAGATAACCAAGATGGTGGTTCTGGTGCATCGCTCTCAAATATTGATTCACATGTTTGAAATATGTCATACGCAGAATGTGTAGCTTTAATCAAACTCTTGTCAGGGTAATGTAAAAAATTGTATAACGTCTCTTGAAGAAGGTCTATGCCATCTTCGTAGTAAGTTTTGCAGGCTACGCAAGTCTCTCGAGTCATGTTGCTTAAATCTGACCTCTTCAGCTGCTCCACTATGAACTTATTACTATCAGAGACATATGCAATGGAATGATCTATGAAGATAATTAGGAGTCCTGTGAAGTTTGATTTTAAGTCTGCGCGAGGATCTGAAACTACCATATCAAAGTAAAAATGTCATTCTTCTTTTCATACTTCTTACAAGCGTCTCTGATAAAATCATCTGAGACTGCAATTTGATGTATTTGAGTAACGAGACACAAACGGCTCAAAAGAAATAAAAAAATGATACTAGAGAGTTTTTTCACCATCACGTTGGTTTTTACTTTTTTTTTTCTTTTCTTTTCTTTTTCAGCTCTGTACCAGTTTTTATAGGTAATAAAGAACAAGTTTGGCTGTCTTCTCCAAAGATTGGTTTGAAAAATTAATAATCACCTTAGCCGGAAAGGAAACCTTATTAATATTTTGAAACTGAATTTTGATTATTTTAGACTTATTGTTTTTTTTCCAGTATAACTCTTGTGATTTTTTTTTTATATGGAAGGAAAATATTTAAATCTTTCTCATATTGATTGATGACGTGTCTATTTTTAACACGACATTGAAACATTCAAGTGTATATGATAATAAATAAATAATTTTTTTTTCAAAATAATGAATCATATATATCTTACGTATATTTTAAATCCATATCACATCAAAATTAATTATTTGAGAAAAATAAATAAATCAAACTTAAATCCTTCCCCATAATAAATTTAATTTTCTAATTCCTTTTAAAAATAACTATTTTCATTAAATTTATTGTTCATTTGATAAATACTTAAAACAAAGAGAAAAAACACGTTCATTTGATAACTATTCCGTCCAGATTACGCACCAGTACTCATACCATCGAGGTAGGCACAAGCAAGATAGAGGAGGTGCGACAAGACAACTAGGTGTCCCGACCATGTGGAAGTGACTTGCGGTCTCCTGAACATCGTCTCTATGCTATATAAACTTGTTCCTAAGAAAGGGATGTAGGACCATATAGGTTGACCTAGTAGCTAGCCATTATACAAGGGGTAACTTCCCGAAGCTTTGTCGAAGGGTCCACCAACTAACCTTCCTTAGATAATGTTCATATTAGCGGACACTATATTGTCTAAGAACACGGTAGCATTAGAAGAAATCCTATAAAAATGCACTGTTAATAAATTATTTTAATAAATTTATACCATTAAAATGTTAAATCTATTAATGTTTTCATTAAATATGAAAAAAGTGAAGGTTCACAATAATAATAATAATAATAATAATAATAATAATAAAACAAATTAAAACAGCTATGTGATTTAAACCTATACCATTTTTCAAATTACAGTTTTGCTCATTGTACTCTTTTTATAAAAATTGCCCTCTATGAACTTGAAACTAAATTACTTCAATAAATGGATGTATTAAGAAACTAGAGGAAAAAAAAACATAATAATTTCTTTAGAAAGAAGAAATATTATTAATTCATTGAAATTCACGTGTGAGGTTGAGATTCAATGAAGGAGCATTTTTCAGTCAAAATAGCAAGGATCAGTGTGCTTGCATTGCAAGAAATTTGCCGCTCCCAATGCAAGATTCAGAATTTGACTTAAGCCTTTGTAACGAGACAACAAAAATGGTGGATATGGTGCAGTGCTATCAAATTCTAAGTCACACATATCAAAAGCGCCCGTCGCCAAATTTGTACTACCAACCATATTTGTGTTGGGGTCATTTAACAAATCTTGTAACGATGCTTTAAAATCATCTATGCCCTCTTTGTACTTAGTATTGCAGAGTTCGAAAGCCTGACGAGATATGTTGTTTAAATCTGACCTCTTCAGCTGCTTCACGATGTACTTATGAGTATCAGAGGCATATGCAATGGAATGATTTATAAAGATAACAAGGAGTCCTGTGAAGTTTGATTTCAAGTCTGCACGAGGATCTGAAGATACCAAAACATAGCAAAAATTACATTCTTCTTCTCCATACTTCTTATCTAAATACTTCTTATCTTCATACTTCTTACAGGCGTATCTGACAAAATCATGTGAGACTGCAGTTTGATATATTTGAGTAACGAGACACAAACTCAAAAGAAATAAAAAAAAGAATACTAGAGAGTTTTTTCACCATCATGTTGGTTCTTGCTTTTTTTTTTTTTTTTCTTTTCTGTTTCTGCTCTGTACTAGTTTTCATAAGTAATAAAAAACAACTTTGGATGTCTCTCCAAAGCTTAGTTTGGAAAGTTAATAATCACCTCGGTAGGAAAGGAAACCTTATTAATATTTTGAAATTGAATTTTGATTATTTTAGGCTTATTGTTTTTTTCGAGTATAACTCATGTGATTTTTTTTTATGGAAGGAAAATATTCAAATCTTTCCATCTTGGTTGACGACTTGTGTCTTAAGATTTTTAACACCGACATTGAAACATCTTGTAGGTGATAATGTGAAGGAAAAGTTAAATTATGCATTTTATTTCCACGAGGATAATCATTCCTACAAAGAAAAAATATTATTGATTGATTTATTGATTTATTGAATTCTCGCATTTTTTTTACTCATACTAGCGAGGATAAATGTGCTTGCATTGTAAGAAATTTGCAGCTCCCAAAGCAAGCTCCAGAAGTCGCCTTAAGCCTTTGTGACGAGCCAACAAAAACGGTGGATATGGTACATTGCCGTCAAATTCTAAGTCACACGAATCAAACATGCGAACCGCTGTATTTGTACTATCAACCATATTTGTGTTAGGGTCATTTAACAAATCTTGTAACGATGTTTTAAAAATATCTATACCCTCTTTGTAGTTAGTATTGCAGAGTTCGAAAACCTGACGAGACATGTTGCTTAAATCTGACTTCTTCAACTGTTCCACGATGTACTTATAAGTATCAGAGGCATATGCAATAGAATGGTTTATGAAGATAATTATGAGTCATGTGAAGTTTGATTTTAAGTCTGCACGAGGATCTGAAGCTACCAAAACAAACCAAAAATGTTATTCTTTTTTCTTCATACTTCTTACCTGCGTCTCTGATAAAATCATTTGAGGTTGCAGTTTGATGTATTTGAGTAACGAAACACAAACAACTCTAAAGAAATAAAAAAAGGATACTAGAGAGTTTTTTCACCATCATATTCGTTTTTTTTTTCTTCTTCTATTTCCCACTCTATACTCATTTTTATAAGTAACAAAGAACAATACTTCATATCTTTCTACAAAGCTTGGTTTGGAAAGTTAATAATCATCTTGGTAGAAAAGGAAACCTGATTCATATTTTGAAACTGAATTTGGATTATCTTAGGTTTATTGTTTTTTTTATTATAGCTCAAGATTTTTTTTTTCTATGGAAGGAAGATATTCAAATCTTTCCCATCTTAATTGATGACATGTCTCTCTTAACCGATGTATACTTTAAATCTATACCAAAAAGTATATCGAACTTAAATCCTTCCTTACATAAAAATATAATAAATTTAATTTTCTAATCCATTCTAAAAATAACTATTTTTCAGTAAATTTAGCTTGCATTTGATAAATATTTAATATGGTGTAGATCGACATTTATTTATTAGGATTGATGTGTATGATTTCCTTAAGTAAAAATTAAACATAAAATAATTATAAAAATTATAATATATAGTTAATATGTGAACATTAATTAAAAATTAAAAAAAAAAAACTACTTCTCTTGTCTTGCTCCCTTATATGTTAGGATAGTTGAGTCTTGTTTCTTAAATTTGATCTCTTCAACTTCGGTACGTTTTAACCTTTTGAAACATAATTTAGATTATCTTATGTTTCTACCTTACTTTTTTTGTCTTTAATTTCTTAATACAGAGAGTTCAAACGTGACTCTATAAAAGTTTTGGAATCATGTTTTTTTTTTTTTTTTTTTATAGGAAGAGTTGTGCAAAACCAAGTAAAAGAAAAGGCATAACATTAATTTAAGGATTCTTCGACCATCGTTGAATGTTATCTAAGGTAGCGAAACTCAAAATGGTAAGAATTAGGCAATGGCGAGGGTATTCAATCCGGGTGTCGGGTGGTTCCGGGTCATGTCCCTGGGTGCGCGAGTCGTGAGGCTGGGCCGCGTGTTGGGGCCGAAAGGCCGTCGATTGCATGCGTGACACGTGTCATCCTCATGGGTTTCATAGTGGGCTTCAGATGGGTTGACCGACCCGAAACCGGATCCATGATATATATCTCTCTTACCCGAACTTCTTCCCCCTTCGTTTTTCTCCCCCGATTTGGTTTCCGACGGCTACAACCATCCTTCCGCCCCTTCCGACGGCTACAAACCTCGTAGATCTACTCAAGATGAACTTCTTCCCCCTTCGTTTTTCTCCCCCGAGCTGTCTTTCGCTGCCTGCGGTCGTCAGCGGTGGCAGGGTACGGTTGCACCTCCCGCTTCCTCCTTTATTTTATTTATTTATTATTATTTTTTAAATTTATTTATTTGTTTTATTGCTCGTTAGTCCTCTGTTTCATGGCGTTGCACTATGGAAGGAAGGGGTTTCGTCTCACCGGAGTTTATGTCCGACGGGGTAAACCCTTCGTATTCCATCATTTTCTTTCTATATTTCACGTTTCCTTTTCTTGCAGGTGAGCTTATGACGAGTAGTCGTGCGGGGTGTCTTAAAACGAGAGGTGGGGTATGGTTTGTGTTGGTCGGAAATGTACAACGATTGTTCCATCTATCTCTGTCACTCGTTGATTTTCATTTCCCTTTACTTTTTGTTTCATTTTATTTTATATTTATTCTTATTGCGAGCTCGTAAATATAAAATAAAATGAAAAAAAAAAAAGGTAAAATAAACGAAAATTATAAATTAAAAAAAAAAAAAAAAAAAACCAATGAGCTCCCAAATTATAATTCATTTTTCACAAAATTAGTATTTTGAAAGAGAACCTAATTAATATTTTGAAACTTAATTTGATATATAAAAGTTGATTTTCTCAAAAATTTAAATTTCAAGTTGATAGATGATTTGATTATCTTCCTGATTCTTACATGTCTGGAGAAAGACAAAGCTGAAGGAAGAAAAAGGAAATAAAAAATCACACAATAACAGCAAAAATCAGCCCATTAAATGATCTATCCATTAAAATCCAAGATCATTAAACCAAAATAAAAAAAAAATCACACAATAATAGAAAAAATCATCGCATTAATTAATGTATCCATTAAAAGAAAAAAAAAATCATTAAAATAAGAGGAAAACATCTTAGTGGGGCCCACCTCATTATTATCTTTTCTCTCATCGTCTTTGTTCTCCTCCCCTATAAATTATCTTGTATTTTCAAATAATTACACCACTCTCCACCATCCCCCTCCACTCACCACCATCCCCCGTCCACTTTCCGCCACCTCCGGTCCACTCTCCGCCACCCCCAGTCCACTCTCCGCCCCTACCCATTCACTCTCCACCCCCACCAGAGGTTTTTTTCTGCCAATCGAGGCTTTGATAATCTGTACATTGACCATAGGTGTCAGAATGGGGAGATCAAAGCTATTTTATTTTTGGTAAGGAAATGTATATTTCTTTATTTACCTTCTCTGCGATTTCTGTTCATTCCTCTTCTCCTCCTACTGCTCCCATTATGTACTGCTTATAACATTTTTTTTTTCTTTTTTACAAAACTAGTAAAAAATAGTTACTTTCTATAACAGATGAAAAATTCTAATTTATTACATTTTCAGGTAAGTATTTTAAATACATACAATCTTTTGATATATATGATTCATGCAACGAAAATAATATATATATAATTTTTAGTTTGAACAGAATAATTAATTATTTTTTTATATACATTTAAATGTTTTAAATGTTGGTTCAACTCATGTGCTCCAATTTATATATCTTCACTCCTAAGCTTGGTTAAACTCTAAAAATAAACTCTTTCAAAGGTTTTGAATTATTAATAATAAATTTTAAGATGGTAGTAAAAAAAACCATGAATAATTTTTATTTCATTAATATGTGATAATGGGCACGGTTGTTAATAGGAGCAATGACACTGGATTTGGAACTCAACAATTTGTAACTATTGGTGAGCTAAACCCACGTCTTTTCTTTAGCCTAAAGTGTGTCTTAAAAGTCAAGAATTATACACGTTTAATTGACATTATTTGATTGTTTTCAGCTCGAGCAGAGTTTTTGAACTTTATGGACTTAGCCATAAAGTTGTTTTCACCCACAATCATGTCAAACAAAAAACTTGGACTAAGCCATAATGTTATTACTACCCATGGTTAAACGATAAATTTGGTCGGTAACGTTTTAGATCTTTTGATTAATCTAAACGACAAGTATTGACTTTTCTACTCTTTAATTGATGGGAGGATTAAAATCTTCTGAGGAATCAGAGGGCCTAAGAGGTATAAATTAAGCATTACATATTCAAATACTCATGCTTCCTAAATTAATATTATTATTTTATATCAACCAACATGAAATTTGATGAAATTAAAATTATATTATTATTATTATTATTAATAAATGAAAGTTTCATTTAATTTAATATTTTTCATTGACCACGGAATCCCATAATGGAGTGGGTGCTACAATTGTCACACGTGTGTCTCCATGCAAAAACTGTTTTAAAAAATAAAAAATATACATTTTTATTTACTTTATTTTTGTCTTATTTATTATTATTAATTTTTAAATTTGTGTTGAAAAAATATTTTAATAACTTAAACAATTATATATTACAGTAAGAAGAAGACGTTAATTTACTTTTTTTTTTTTAATGATTCATTATTGTTATTATAATGTAATACCTTTGCTAAACAAAGAAATCCACATTTAACTTCTTGTGTTTAGAAAAATGTAAATGAGAGTCTCTTCTTGTTTTTACAATTGTGAATTGATAGTGACAGGTAACTTTTATGGCTAAAGGATGAAATTTACCTTCTACACACAATATATTTTATTTCTCTATTCTTCCTCTCCTTGATTTCTCCTTTCTTCTCCTTTGTAAATAAATTAAAGTTCACACCACGCTCTCTGTGCCTAAATTTTAATCTCTAAATTCATCCGTCTTCATCTGTAAGTTAAAATGTCTAGCTTCAGCTCTTTCTTTAATACGTTTTTTTGCATGACATTCTTTTGTAGTAGCACTTTTTATAATGCTACTGTCTCGTTAGATGGAAAGGGAGATTACGTAAGCATCGGTGCCGCTATAGCAGCGGCATCGAATAACAGTAACTCTAGGTTTGACATTCATGTTAAACCTGGACTATATTATGAATACATAAAAGTTGAATCGTCCCAAACGTTTATTACATTAACGGGTGACGATGCATCTACTACGACGATAGTGGGTAATAGAAGCCAAGACACTGGCTTTGAAACATCTACTAATTGGTTGTAATCGTCCAAAGTCAGTACCTTGGTTCCTATTACCAACTATCGTTGTGGAGAGATGCATCGTCACCCATTAATGTAATAAACATTTTGGAAGATTTAACTTTTATGTATTCATAATATACTCCATGTTTAACATGAATGTTAAACCTGGAGTTACTGTTATTCGATGTCGCTACTATAGCGGCACCGATGGTTGTGTAATCTCCCTTTCCATCTAACAAAACAGTAGCATTATAAGAAGTGTTACTACAAAAGAATACATGCAGAAAAAACGTAGTAAGGAAGAAGCTGAAGAAGCTAGACATGTTAACGGGCAGATGAAAATAGATGGAGCTAGGAAATTGAAATTTAGGCTAAGGTATATTTCTTACTGAATGAACCCTCATTTATTTATAGAGGAAGGAGAAGAATGAAGAAATGAAATATCGTGTAAAAGGTGAATTTCTATTTTAGCAAAAAAAAAAAAAAGTGAACTGTCTTTATCAAATTACAATAGTAAATTTAGACATCATTTTCATTTACATTGTTTTACTTTTTATTACAAATCATATAAAATTTTGAAAAAATTGAATTGATTTAGATTTTTAAGTAATAACATAAAAAAAATCTAACAAGAAGATAGAATTGGAATTTGGTTTTTATGCATGATAATGTTTAGATGCTTCAAATATAATTTAATGGAATTATGGTATTGTATGCTTTGTTTATTTTATTTTTAAAATTCAAAATTAGGAATGATCCAAACCTCTCAAAGCTTGTGGTGGAGACTATATGTGTTAATATACACACAAACATACGCGTGCCCAACGGCCCAGCTTCAACAGCCAACCCATCTCCACCATACTGGACAATAGCATTCGAACGCGGGCCGACAGTAACCAACGGCCCAGCCCAAATGTTTAACCCAGTGCGACCAGCAACTTGTGATCCGGGACCCGCGCCTCGACCCGGAATACCGCCTGCACACGCGTCCCCTCCCCCTATCGACTCGTGGAGGTTAAAAATGAATGATTTTTTTTTTTTTTTTTAACCCTTCCTGAGATGAATACGAACTTACTAAAGACAACTACGGTTGGTAAAAGGTTCGTTTTCTCAATTTAAGTTAAGTTTAGCTAGGAAATTAGTATTATTAGCGAAACAAGATGGACGTTCTAATAGGAAACAACTACTTAGCCGACCTACTAAAACTATTGGAAAATATTCAAATCTTTCTTATCTTGGTTGATGACATCTGTCTTAAGATTTTTAACACCGACGTTGAAACATCTGTATTATCATAATAAATAATTTTTTTTTTCCAAAATAATGAATCATATATATCCTACCAATTGTGTATATTTTAAATCAATATTACATCAAAATTAATTATGAGGAAAAAAAAAATCAAACTTAAATCCTTCTCTATAATAGATTTAATTTTCTAATTCCTTCTAAAAATAGCTATTTTTCATTAAATTTATGGTTCATTTGATAAATATTTAAACAAATAGAAAATAAAAAAAGTAAGACAGAGTGAAATTAGTCTTCTCACCTTTTTTTTTTTCCCTATTTTTCCGGCCAAAACATGAACTACTAGCAACATTTACTAGTGTCTCTGCCTGCACTCTGCTCGCAAGTGGAGCCCGCGCGTGCAGGTGTTCGAGACATTGGCTGAAGGCTGGAGGAGGGAGGGAACGTATGGGGACGATCGGTGGCTGTGAGATCAAAATAATTTTAAAAACTCCTGAAATGATGGGCTACGCAGGCCGCAGGCGCGCGATGGGCCGGGCAGGCCGCGTGCATGCGGGTCGGCCCGCGGGGTTTTCCCTCTTCTCCTGATTTTTTTTTTCTTTCTCTTTCCCTTGTCTCCGAACTTCTTCCCCTTAGTTTTTCTCTCCTGATTTGGATTCCGACGCCTACAACCATCTTCAAACCTCGTAGATCAACTTAAGATGAAGTCATAGATGGTCGGCGGTGGCAGGGTACGGTTGCACCTCTCACACGCTTCCTCCT
The DNA here is from genome assembly GCF_002738365.1 of Cucurbita moschata. Taxonomy (NCBI): domain Eukaryota; kingdom Viridiplantae; phylum Streptophyta; class Magnoliopsida; order Cucurbitales; family Cucurbitaceae; genus Cucurbita; species Cucurbita moschata. The sequence continues at coordinate 1,034,146 of NW_019268552.1, read as the reverse complement.
CTATTTTATTTTATTTATTTATTTTATTTCTATATCCCAGCCAGTATTACACCGTTTTGGTGGTAATCGCTGGTGTATATCAAGGTGTTCTGTTACTCCTTTGTTCCATGGCGTTGCACTATTGAGGGAAGAGTGTTTCGTCTCACCCAAGTTTATGTCCGACGGGATAAACCATTTCACGTTTCCTTTTCTTGCAGGTGAGATTATGAAGAGTAGTTGTGGGGGTGTCTTAAAATGAGAGGTGGGGTATGGTTTGTGTTCGTCCCAATGTTTCTCTCGTTGAGATATGTGTTGTTTGAGTGTGATTTTATTTGGTGTACTGTTTTTTCATTTTATTTTATATTTATAAATTCCTAATAAGAATAAAATCGATGAGCTTTCAAATTAATGTCTAATAAAATTTAATTCATTTTTGTTTGGTCAAATAAAAAAACAGAAAAAAAAAAACAAGAACTGTCAAGAATAGAAAAGATGTATGCAAAGATATTAAACCTAAAAAAAAAACTACTTATTAAAAGCAAAGATATTAAACTAAGACTCCTTTTTTTCAAAAAAAAAAAACAAAAAGAAAAAAACTCAAATAATGTCTAATGATTACTTATTAATCAATTAAATGTAAAATAATTGAAAAGTTGATAAAGTAAAATTTTAATTTGACACTTTTCCCTATTTGCAGTCACACGGAGGGATAAAAAAAAATTAATTAAATGGGAGTTACAATCTCACACGTGATGGTTAATCTGACAAAAAGAATAATATCACCAAACAACAAATCTGATTGCACCATGCCACCACGCCGCCTTTTATCAAATGTGAAATATGATTGAAAAATATTTATATTTTTTTAATGTCAAATTAATAAAAATGTCTGGTTGGTTTTATCTCGTAAATATTTTTATATTTTAAACTTTTTTTTTAGAGAAATTTAACAGGTTTAAAACGTATTTATGAAACCCTAAAATTAAGGCACAGATGAAAATAAATAAAAAGTGTTCTAAATTTAAAAACTCAATATACATTAAATTTAAATTTCATGTGACGTTTTATTCTAGATTTTTTTACAGCAAGTAAATTTTGATGGTTTAAAAATTTTAATCTCAAATAAATATCGCATCAAATTAATTACAGACTCTTTATCCAAACTTACATAATTAATTAACTATTTTTTATTCCAAAAAGCTAGTTGACTTGTGTCAGAATATTTTATTAGAATAAATAATTTTATTTTAATATTAAAATACAAAGTTATATTGCCTTGGTATAATACCGTTCGACAGTTTGTCTGATTCTTGAGATGGATTAAAGATTGGAAAAATAAAAATAAAATGAAAAAATAACTTTGAAAATATTCTGTCAATAATAGATTAAAAATAAGAATTAAAAAGAAGATATGAAACGATACTAAATAACTCTTATTGCATGTCACATCGCACATATCTATATTAAAAAAAATCAGGTCTATATGGTACACCAGTTTCTGGCAACCATGTAGTCTCATTAATAAATTGTCGTACAGTAAATTGAGTGGCTTCCTTTCGATCCTCTATTGCATGGAATCCTGCCCATTTGACTCTTCCAGATGGACCATTCTGATCATTCGGCAGGATTCACCACTGAGTCTAAAAACGATTCTATAAAAATCACAGTGGAATAGTCTCTCCAAGTACAGCCAAGAAACACAATTGTTTCATTTACTGGCCCAAGTTCAGAAGAGGCCATTACACTGCAATTCTGAAACGAACTTAATTGTTTTATTTTATGCTTTGTTTAGATTGTGCAGTGACAATAATAATGTTATTTAGTAGTCGGGCGTAAATTCTACAATCTTGAAAAACAGCAAGTGCGTTTCCAAATATGAAATCTACTGTACAGTAGATTTCACAATCTTTGAAAAACAACCTCTTCCCATTTATATAGAGTGTCTTGATAGCCAAGAAACACGCACTTGTAGAATACGGTATAATTTACATTATTACTATTTAGAAGAGCAATTGCTTGGCCGTGTTTAGGTCCAGCTCCAGCAGAGTTTGAAAACGTAATGGATTTAGCTATGAAGTTGTTCGCACCCACAACTACAAAGTTGAAAAGAATAATAATTATTAGAAGGTCTAACTTTTAATAAAATTGAAATAATATAAGAAAATGAAAAATAACAAAATTTAATCTCTAACCCATTCAAAAGAAAAAAATTGATATCTAACCATTGAAAATAAAAAATGGGTATCTAACCCCTCTTAAATCGAAAGAAAAAAAAAAATGTCTCTACATTATCCAAATTTGTGAGAAAATTTATATATTTTTATATTTTAATGGTACAAATTTATTAAAATAAACAGGGGTTATTATTATTAAATATAAAAATTGTATTTATATTTAATAAGAATTACTTTTTCCAAGAGAAAGTTTATATATTTAGATATTTTAATGGTATAATTCTATTAAAATAAAGAGGGGTTTTTATATTTATATTTAATAAGAATTAATTTTTATATTTATATTTAATAAGAATTCATTTTTTAAAATTTTGAATTGGTCAAGAATTTGTTTAAACAATAATTAAAAGTACAGAAATCAATATAATTAAATAATTATACTGACATTCTAGAAGCAAATAAACACAATTATTTGAAGTTTAATCAATTTCGATAATACTCATTGCAAACAAATGATGGACTTGATATTTACTTAAATGACATTATTCATCCATTTTTAAAAAAAAAATTCAGACTCAAGGACGAGAACCTTTAACTTCTCATTTAAAAAAAATGGTCAAACCAATTTTTTATCTCTAAAATCTGTAAAATCACCAATGGTTTAGAAACGTGGTAAAAAAAAAGTGACACTAATTTTTTATTTCTAAAATCTGTAACATCACCCATGTTTAGAAACGTGATAAAAAAAAAATGACAATAGCTAGCTTACCAAAAGTTGCTGAATCTGAAATCTGTAACATCACCCTTATTTTGTTTCATTTTTTAATTTTTCCGGTCTTCAACTTTGATTTTGTTGATTTTGTTGGTAGTGTTACATTGTTATTTTTTTCCTAAGCCTTTTCTAAATTTATCAAAAAAGATTTTAATTTCAAACTTTGAAACAAACAATAATTTTAATTTACTTTGAAACAAACAAGGTACTAATTACGGTTTTAATTTGGAAACTTTGTAACAAACAATAATTTTAATTTTGAAAGTTTTAATTAGGGTTTTTTAATTTAGAAATTTTGAAACGGGTTAATTATAAATAATTGGTGTTAATTATAAATCTAAATTAATTTATTAGAGTAAAGTTCACCTCTTTAATTCACCATCTAATCATTATTAAGTAGCAAAAAAGAAAAAAAAAATGAATAAAGATAGGATGAAATGAAAAAAAAATAAATAAATAAGGAAGAAACAAAGGGAACCGAACCCGAAACCAAAATCGAGTCTGTTTGGGTTCAGAAAAATGAACCCAACCCTTATAGTTCGGGTTGGATTGGTCCGGATTGTCGGGTTGAATGTAAACCCCTACCCTCCTCGCTAGTTTTCCAAATACATCTAAATTCAATTTAGAAACTCCTTTTTCTAATATTTTATAACTTTTTAAAGAAAATGGTAAAAAAAAAACATTATTCTCACATATTTAAACAACCATTTAAAGAAATATATATATAACTTTCAATTAAAAAAATCATACAAATTAATCATAATAAATATGTCAAACACCATTTAATAAAATTGAAATGTATAAACTATCCATAACTGAATTTTTAAATTATAATTAAAATAATAATTGAATTGTATAACTAAAATGGTATATTATAATTAAAATTTATAGAGTTCATTAATATGTATAGTTATATAATTATCATAGCATCAAAACTTATGGCTCTCTGATAAAGAAAAATATTTTATTTTAGGGTTTCAAAACCATACTCTATAATTGAAAGGGTAAATAAATAGTAATAATTTAAGATATGTGAATGCTTCAATTTTCAATCTAATCACATTTGTCGATATAAGAAATCATAAGCTCAACACTTCATTTAATGAGCATTTGAACAAATCGAATCATTGTGTAAAATGGCAAAAATCGGAGCAATTAATACAAGAAAAATCGGAAAAAAATCAAGAGTGGGCCCGTTCTTTAATGGCAAAAAAATCCTTGCATTTAAAAACTTATTTAATGTAAAAAAAAAAAAAAAAAACATTGGATAAATTGCAAGATTGTAATAAAATATAAAATAAAATAATATTAAATGCAAGTTTTTTTTTTTTCTTTTTAGTATATTATAAGGCTAAATAAATGTATTATGAATGCTTGTAAAAATAATTTCATTTGTAGTTAGGACAAGAGGTAATTAAACGGAACTAAAGAAAAGCATAAAAATCTTAACCACTAAGTACATTTTTAGCTACATAAGCCTTGCATATAATTCCAAAATTAAAATATATTAATCTAACTTTGAACTAATAATAATAAATTTTAAAACAGTAACAAAGGTTGGGTTGGGTTCATTTTTCTGAACTCGAACGAATTCGATTCGGTTTCGAATTTTAGGACAAAACCTTCAAATTGACTCGAGCTAAATAAAAATATATAATATATATTAAGGAACTTATTGTAATTATAGTTTTACACCGTGGTATTAAGTCAACTCTAGTGGACGACCAATGTGGCACTTAAAGAAAAATAAATTAATATAGTTAGATTGAAACGTAAAAATGAGACTGTAGGATGTTCAGAATAATAATAATAATAAGAAATTTAAAAAATAAATAAAACAGCTCTGTCCTTCAAACCTATTCCATTTTTTCAACTACCATTTTGCTCATTGTACTGTTTTTCTAATAATAGTAAAAGAAAAAAAAAAAAAAATCAAATTTCTTGAAGCCCCATGCTCCACAAATTGTTTTTCAAAACTTTTATTTTTGGAATCTCCGTCAAAAAAGAAAAATTATCCGTTCCCATTAGAAGATTTTTCTAAATTTATTTATTTATATTTTTTATTTGAAAAAATCTACTAGGTTCTTTTTCACTGTTCTCATATAATCTATAAAAATTCTCATTTTTCAATCTTAAAAATAATAAAAGTAATTATGATTATCGAAACATAATATCTTATTTAAAAAATTATTAAATTGTGCTGAAAAAACCACTTATTATAATTTAATAAATTTAAGTCGTTAATCTTAAAACTTAATTATTAAAATACTAGAAAAAATATAATAATAATTTAGCTTTTTAGAAATTCCAATTTGATCGGTAATGTCTATTATAATAATAATAATTAGTATTCCACAAAAAAAAGATTAAAACAGTCTGAAAATCGATGTTTTATTTTATTTTACTGCAAGATAAATTTTGATGGTTTACAAATTTTAATCTCAAATATCACATCAAATTAATTACGTGACTCCTTACGCTAAACTTACATAATTAATTAACTTTTTTTTTTTTTCCTTAATTCCAAAAAAGAAACATGATTTATTAGAATAAATAATTAAGTAAATAATTTCACTTCAATATTAAAAGACAAAGTTATATTGCCTTGTTATAAGGCCCTTTCGGCTGTTTATCTGATCTTCTGGAGAGGGATTAGAGATTTAGGAAAAATAAAAATAAAATGAAAAATTAACTTTAAAAAATATGTCCATCAATAAATTAAAGAGAAGAATTAAAATGAAGATATGAAACGATACCAAATAACTTTTATTCTATGTCACATTGCACATATCTATATTACAAATCGGGTTTATATGGTACACCAGTTTCTGGCAACCATGTAGTCCCATTAATAAATTGCCGTACACTGAATCGAGTAGCTTCTTTTCGATTCTCTATTGCATGGAATCCCGGCCACTTGACTCTTCCGGATAAGTTAGCCCCCGGTCCTCTGTTGCCATACTCAGCATAAAATAATAATTTCAGAGAACTACTATTGGACCATTCTGACCATCCGGCAGGATTCACCACTGAGTCTAGAAACGATTCCATGAAAATCACAGTGGAATAGTCTCTCCAAGGACGGCCAAGAAACACAATCGTTTCATTTACTGGCCCAAGTTCAGGAGAGACCATTACACTGCAATTCTGAAACGAAAAGCCACTCAATTGTTTTATGTTATCTTTAGATTGTGCAGTGACAGTAACAGTGTTATTCAGTAGTCGGGCGTAAATTCTACAATCTTGAAAAACAACAAGTGCGTTTCCAAATATGAAATCTACTGTACCGTAGATTTCACAATCTTTGAAAAACAACATCTTTCCATTTATGAAAAGTGTGTCTTGATACCCAAGAAAAACGCACTTGTAAAATACGGTATAATTTACATTATCGCTGTTCAGAAGAGCAACTGCTTGGCCGTGTTTAGGTCCAGCTCCAGCAGAATTTGAAAATGTAATAGAAACCGCTAGGAAGTGGTTTGCACCCACAGCTACAAAGTTGAAGAGAATAATAATTATTAAAAGGTCTCATTCATAAAATTGAAATATAAGAAAATGAAAAAAAAACAAAATTTAATCCCTAACCCAGGAAAAAACTGATATCTAATCCATTGAAAATAAAAACTTGTCTAACGCCCGGTAGAAATCCAAAGAAAAAAAAGTCTTATAAATTTATTAAAATAGAGTGGTTATTAATATTAAAGATAAAAATTGTATTTATTTTCCTATTTTAATGGTATAAATTTATTAAAATAAAGAGTGGTTATGAGTAATAGAGATAAAAATTGTATTTATTTTTAATAAAAATTACTTTTTCAAAAATGTGTGAGAAAGTTTAGATATTTAGATATTTTAATGACATAAATCGATTAAAATAAGGAGGGGTCAATAGTATTAAATATAAATATAATTAATTTTTAAAAATTTTAAATTTCTCAAAAACTTGTTAAAACACAAATTAAAAGACATTCTAAAAGCAAATTAACACAAATATTTAACTTTTAATCCGTTTCCTTGTTGCAAACAGACTAATTTTTAACTTTTTTAACTTTTAATCCATTTCAATAATGCTGGTTGCAAACAGACTAATTTTAATATTTAAAGAAACAAATAGGGACATTATAAATTAATTTTTTTAAAAAAGTATTAATGACTTAGAACATTTAACTTCTAATTTAAAAAAATGGTCAAACACTTTTCTATCTCTAAAATCTTCAAAAAAAAGTGAAAAAAGTGACAACAGCTAGCTTACCGAATGTGGCTGAATCCGAAGTTCCAAAGCCAGTGGCCTGGCTCCTGTTACCCACTATAGTTGTGGTAGACGCATCGTCGCCCTTTAATGTAATGAAGGTTTTCGACGATTCGATTTTTATATATTCAAAATACATTCCAGGTTTAACATGAATGATAAACCTGGAGTCACTGTTATTCGGTGCCGCTGCTATAGCGGCACCGATTGTTGTATAATCTCCCTTCCCGTCCAATGAGACGGTTGCATTATAAGAAATGCAGGAGGATGTAGTACAGAAAAATGTAACAAAGAAGAGGATGAAAAAGCAAGACATTTTGAAGATGTATAGAGGTGCAGAGATTGAAATTTAAATGAGCGAGATTAAGAGCCGATTGAGAAAGAGATTGAGAGAAGATTGAGAGAAAATGGAGAGCAGATTGAGAGAAAATGGAGAGCAGATTGAAAGTGAGCGAGATTGAGGTGTGTTTATTATTAAAATCAGTTCAGTTCATTTATATGGGAAAGAGAAGAGACGAAAATGGAAGAGAGGAAAAAATGTATATTTCTTCTTATAGCAAAGAAAATGTTACATGTCACTGTCACTGTCTATTCAGATGTTAAATGTCACTGTCACCTAAATATGTAAACCCAAAAGTTAAACATCACTAAATTTGTAAACGAGAGGTTAGATGTCATTTTCATTTAAAAGTTACCGAGACAAAGAGACAAAGACGAAGAAAGAAAGAAAAATTGAAAAAGATGGATAATACCAAAGTTTTCCGGCGACCGTAACCCAAACTCCGGCGACTTCGAATAAGTCTGTCTCCAAACCCTTAGACCTCACCTGTAACTACAGAAACCACGAAATAAAGAGAGAAAAGAGTTGAAGACGAAAGTTAGCAAAGAAGTTACAAACACAGAGATGGAGAATACCGAAGTTTTCCGGCGAGTACTCCGGCGACTTGGAAAACAGCCTCCAACGAATCTCACCTGTAAGGACAGAAACCACAAAATGAAGAGAGAAGAGCGTGGAAGACGAAATTTAGCAAATAAGTTACAAACACACAGATGGAGAATACTAGGTTTTACGGCGAGCGTAACCAAACTCCGGCGACTTCAAAAAACGTCAGCCTCCAACGAACCCTTAGACCTCACCTGTAAGGACAGAAACCACGAAATGAGGAGAGAAAAGAGTGGAAGACGAACGGTTTTGTCTCGTCGGACATAAACGCCGGCGAGACAGAGACTCGCAAAAGAAAGACGAACAAACCTGCAGAGATTAACACAACCATTATTCTGGGAAGAGAGGACTAACGAGACCGAGCCAAGGAACACCTTGATGCACACGAGTGATTACTACCAAACGAGGCATAGGTTTGCCGGCCAAGAGGATGAAGTGATTGAAGAACCAGACAAAGGGTCGTCTCCTTACGTTCTCGCGGCGGCAGAAACTAAAAGGTTAGGGTTTGTTATCTACTCTTTTATTTTTTTCCCAAATGTTTAAAACGGCCCAACCCATCATTTTAAACGGCCCAACCCGGGCAGAGGCACGCTTCGAACCCCGGTGGACGCAGATTTACCCTTCTATTTTTCAGGACATGACACGTGGCGTGCAGGGACTGGCAGTAGGTTTCGGGTTGGACCGCGAGTCGGTTTCCGGTTTGGGTTTCTGGGTCGCAGTCGTACGCGTCTCCCTCTTGTTGCCGGACGCGTCTCCCTCCTATTCGGCCGCCGCGTGTTCGTCGCCGATTGCCTGAGTTCTTCCTATTTCCAGATTCCAGTCAAATTCCATACCAACCTATTTGTTTTGGATTTTTCTATCTTTCAATCCGTAACTCGTATGAATTCGATTGCTTCACGAGAATTCAAGATCTCAAGTCCAGCTATCCAGATATATTTTTCTTGCATTTTTTTGATACTCACAGAGCTTAATAAATGAGATCGAAAATTAGAAAAGATTCAGTTTCTTACCGGAATTGGACTATTCTCGATTTCCTTTCCCGATACGATTTTTGGCCGCGATTCCTCCGAAAAATTGGAAGAATCCTTACCTAAGGTATTGCAACTAGATTATTAAGACCTAAATTATCCGAAACTCACAGATCTGTAGTGAAACAAACGAGGTCGCCGACTTACCTCGCGCTCTTGCCCGTTTATCACCTGAAACGAACGATCCAAACGCTCAGACCGCTCCTCTTGATCCTCTAAGTAGATCCGGTAGGAAACCTGAGATCGAGATTGCTTCGGTGTTCGAGTTTGGGCGTTCTTCCCTCCTTCTTCTTCTCCTTCGTAAAAACCCTAACTCCTCCTTCTTTTTGTTTCTCTCTCTTTTTCTTTTTCTTTTCTTGCAGACCAGATCGCTTTTTCGTTTTCTTTTCTTGCAGATCTGTGCAGACCCCTCAAGTTTGTGGGGGGGGGGGGGCAAAATTACTGTTTTGCCCCATTTGACTTTTGACCCGAATTTTTTTATTAAATCACCATTTTTTTCAACAAAAAAAAAAAAAAAAAAAATTCTAAGCTGCTCGATGTATCTCGAACATTTTTTCCTTCTACACCAATTTGAGAATCACGCTCTAAGACATTCAATAAAATCTAGAAACTTGTAAACGTTAAAAGGGTGCTAGGCATAAAATAGTGTGAGTTGTACCTGTTGAGCTCGGAGTGTTACATAGCTCCTTGTGACTAATCCATCTCTAGGGCTTCTAATCGCTGCTCATGATGTTGGGGCAAGGTTTACTAGAAATATTTTTATTCTCTTTATTCTTTTTTATTTTTTATTTTTGCATTTTAAGAATTATTAAAAATAATAATAATAAATAAATACTCTATAATATGAATGAATCATTATAATTTTAATCAATAACATCGCTATCACAACGTCCTGTCTCAACTCCCCACACTCTCACTCTTATCTTATTTTCTCGTGAATCCCGCACATCTACCGCTCTTTCCCTCTTTTTTATTTTTTTATTTTTCTTACTATTTAATTCTGGGCCTAGGCCCACTTTCTGATCCATTTTCTTGGGCCGACAGCCCATTCATATTTTTCTTTTTTCTTTTTTTTTTAATAAATAAATTATCTAATTTAAATAAACTAATAAAAATTCTCCTCCCTCTTACAAAATTTCAATAATATATATATATATTTATTTATTTATTTATTTATTTTTATTTTTATTTTTAATAGTGAAAATGGTCAGATTTGTTTTATTATCCTTCAATTTCTTTTTACATAACTCGGATTAATGTGATTCCTTCCCGAGATTCGTAAACCTCATATCCATATACGTTGTTAGCACCACCACTATGTGCAAAAAAAAATTAATGTTGAAAAATTAAATGACAAAATTAGGCTCTAACATTTGAAATTTAGTACTCATTTGGACCCGATCGGATAGGAACCATTGAGTGCGCCGTTACCAGGTCGAAACCACCTGTACATTGATCACACCGGTGTGAGATTGGAAGATCAAACCTTTGGGTAAGAAATGCATATTTCTTTTAAGTCCATCTATGTTCATTTCTTTCTTTTCTTTTTTCTTCAAATTATTTGTTGCTTCCATTTAATACCAAATCATTTCCAAATACTATTTGATATGGCATTTAATAATTAATATATTTAATACCATACTCTTTTTTAATGGATAGTAGGATTAGAATGAATCTTTTTTAATGGATAGTAGGATTAGAATGAATCGGAGGCACAAGAGATATAAATTCCAATATTAAATTTTAATGAATGTTAAGTATAAACTATATTCGATGAAATTAAACTTATTTTATTATATTATTAATAAATGAAAGTTTCATCTAATTTAATATTTGTAATTGACAATCGAATTCCATAATGGAGTGGGAGCTAACAACCGTCACACGTGTATTTCCATGCGAAAAAAGCATTTTAAGAAATAAAAAAATATACATTTTTATTTACTTTTTTTTTTTATTATTATTATTAATTTTAAACATTTTAAAATATTTTGTTAATATAATGAAATCGTATCCAACCCACTGTTATTAAAGAGATTAAGTTTAAAATAAAATAAAATCAACAAATTAAATTAAGTTCTTTTTTGTGACACTCTTGCTCAATTTATTAAAATGTTGACTGTAATGTTCTATTTAATCTCTAATTTTGGAAGAACTCTTAATTTTATTTCTCATCCTATAACATTTTAATTTATTAATGGAGTTAAAAATGCTCTATATTAATTCTTATTTTGTCCAGATTTATAAATAACGAAGGAATGTTTGTTTTTCTGTTCAAGTTGTGGGTTAATTAGCTGCATCTACTATTTTGGTGAAGATTATCTACAGGATCATGCAAAAGGAAGCACCTTGTATGGATTCAAGGGTGGCCCTGCAGGGATCATGAAGTGCAAACATGTAGAACTCACTGCAGAATTTATCTACCCATATCGCAATCGGGTTAGTAGTATGATCAAAGAATGTTAGTGTGAATATGTGTAGTCTTGATGCGAAGTGGTTGCCATTTGAAAGCGGTTCTTGATTTAAAATGCAAATTTCTTTTATCAGGGTAGTTTTGATATGATATGCAGTGGGAGGGATAAGATTGAAACTCTCATTCTTTCCTGAATTAGCAATATGAGACGCCTTAGTTGTTGTGAAGGCATAAATTGAGAGTTTGGTTCAATTTTCAGTTTAAACAAGCTGAAGAAACAGCTCAGAAGCTTGATCTGGATGGGCTTGTTGTAATTGGTGGAGATGACTCCAACACAAATGCTTGTCTCCTCGCTGAATACCTATGGTACTTTTGAGATCTATGAAATTCTCTCTCTCGTCATCATATATGGATAAGCTGTTATGTATTTTTCCCTTGTATTTGGTTGCTTTTCAAATCAGGAGTAAAAATTTGAAAACCAGAGTAATTGGTTGCCCAAAAACTATTGATGCTGATCTCAAGTGCTTTCCAAATATGAAATCTATTTAGGCTGGGCCGTTGGTTCCTGTCGGCCCGCGTTCTCCAAATTCGCAAGCTATTGTCCAGTATGCTGGAGATGGGCTAGCTGTTGAAGCTGGGCCGTATTTTCAAAGAAGAGCACAAATACACAAGCCAAGCTGGGCTAAACAAAAACCACAAATGCTTGTATTTTTCAAGTCTTCCTACAATTACTACGACAAATTACTATTGTAACATTCTAATTAACCATCGTATAAATTAAAAGTCTTAAAATACATTAATCAAATACAATAAACTTAAATTACTCTAAATTATAATCCACCAAAAATTTATACATGAAACTTCATTCTTCTTCAACGTAGCATGAATTGAAATATCTTTTGATAACTTCAACAATACTTTCTTCACATCTTCATTGAAGCATATTGTATGATTGATGTCTCTTGGTTCATATCAAATGGTCTCTCTTGAACTTGGGTCAGTAAATGAAACGAATGTGTTTCTTCGCCGTCCAACTGTAATTTTCATGTGAATGATGGTCAGCATGGTCCAATAATAGTTCTCTAGAATTATTTTGTTGGGTATAGAATAGAGGCCTAGGGCTAACTTATCTGGACGATCAAATGGCCAGGATTCCATTCAATAAATAATCGAAAAGAAGCCATTAAATTCACTATACGAAAATTTATTAATTGGACTACATGGTTTGCCAGAGACTGATGTACTATATGGACCAGGTTTATAATATAGATATGTGCGACATGTAATATGTACAGTACGGATCAGTATGTAATAAAAGTTATTTGGTATCGTTTTATATCTTCCTTGCAATTTTCTTTTTTAATTTATTGATAATAAAAGTTATTTGGTATACTTTCATATCTTCTTATTAATTTATTGATGGACAGCATATTTGTTATTTTTCAAACTAACAAGTTAACTGGTTGTCGAATCGATCCTTATTTTCAATCTTTTGATAATAATAATTAAATGTTTAAAATCAAGACCAGATCTTGTTTTAATAAAAATACTGCGAGAAAACATTAAAGTTTGTTTAATATCTTTTCCTTTCAATTTTCTTTTTTAAAAATATTATTACAAGAAATTGTTTTTCTTTTCCATACGTAAATTATTCCACGCGGAATATGAACTATAAATTAAATTTTCTCGATAGTTTGTTTTATTGAAGCTTCAGCGTGACTTTTGTTTCATTTTTTAATTTTTGATTTTGTTGATAGTGTTGCATTGTTATTTTTTTTCTAAGCCTTTTCTAAATTTATTTTAGCCAAAATAAATAATATTGTCGTTAAATATCTAAAAAAAAATAATAAAAAATCAAATACTTACAATAAATAATAAAATAATGATAATGACGGTAATAAATTGTAAGACAATAAGAAAAGAAAAGAAAAAACGAATAAATATAAAATAAAATAAAATTAAAAAACAAAGAAAAAATTAAGAGAAAAAAGAAAACCGCTCTCAAATAAAAGCCTCTTATTTGAAACCCTAAACAAATAGGGTTTTAATTTGGAAATATTTAAACAAAAAGGATTTTAATTTGAAACTTTGAAACAAACAAGGTTTTAATTTGGAAACTTTGTAACAAACAATAATTTTAATTTACTTTTGAAACAAACAAGGTTTTAATTACGGTTTTAATTTGGAAACTTTGTAACAAATAATAATTTTAATTTATTTGAAACAAAGGTTTTAATTACGGTTTTAATTGGGAAACTTTTGTAACAAACAATAATTTTAATTTTGGAAGTTTTAATTAGGGTTTTAATTTAGAAATTTTGAAACGGGTTTTAAAACCCATCTTTTATTTCCTCTTGTTTTCAACTAACAAAAATAATTGGTGTTAATTATAAATCTAAATTAATTTATTAGAGTAAAGTTCACCTCTTTAATTCACCATCTAATCTTTGTTAAGTAGCAAAAAAGAAAAAAAAAATGAATAAAGATAGGATGAAATGAAAAAAAAAAAAAAAATAATAAGGAAGAAACAAAGGGAACCGAACCCGAAACCAAAATCGAGTCTGTTTGGGTTCAGAAAAATGAACCCAACCCTTATAGTTCGGGTTGGATTGGTCCGGATTGTCGGGTTGAATGTACACCCCTATCCTCCTCGCTAGTTTTCCAAATACATCTAAATTCAATTTAGAAACTCCTTTTCTAATATTTTATAACTTTGAAAGAAAATGGTAAAAAAAAAACATTATTCTCACATATTTAAACAACCATTTTAAGAAATATATATATAACTTTCAATTAAAAAAATCCTACAAATTAATCATAATAAATATGTCAAACACCATTTAATAATTGAAATGTATAAACTATTCATAACTGAATTTTTAAATTATAATTAAAATAATAATTGAATTGTATAACTAAAATTGTATATTATAATTAAAATTTATAGAGTTCATTAATATGTATAGTTATGTAATTATCATAGCATCAAAACTTACGGCTCTCTGGTAAAGAAAAATATTTTATTTTAGGGTTTCAAAACCATACTCTATAATTGAAAGGGTAAATAAATAGTAATAATTTAAGATAGGTGAATGCTTCAATTTTCAATCTAATCACATTTGTCAATATAAGAAATCATAAGCTCAACACTTCATTTAATGAGCATTTGAACAAATCGAATCATTGTGTAAAATGGCAAAAATCGGAGCAATTAATACAAGAAAAATCGGAAAAAATCAAGAGTGGGCCCGTTCTTTAATGGCAAAAAAATCCTTGCATTTAAAAACTTATTTAATGTAAAAAAAAAAAAAAAAAAACATTGAATTAAAGAGGATAAATTGCAAGATTGTAATAAAATATAAAATAAAATAATATTAAATGCAAGGTTTTTCTTTTTATTTAGTATATTATAAGGCGCTAAATAAGTGTATTATGAATGGTTGTAAAAATAATTTCATTTGTAGTTACGACGAGAGGTAATTAAACGGAACTAGAAAAAAAGCATAAAAATCTTAACCATTAAGTACATTTTTAGCTACATAATCCTTACATATAATTCCAGAATTAAAATATATTAATCTAACTTTGAACTAATAATAATAAATTTTAAAATAGTAACAAAAGAAAAAAAAAATAAAGAAAATAAAAAACATAGAGAATTGATGTAATGAAAATAGTTAAATATCTTAAACTTTTAAAATTACAATAATATCTTTTCATTTTAAACAATTCAGTAATATTTTGACGGTCGGTACTGAATTTTTAAAAGTATTCATAATTTTTTTAAAATAGTATTAACATTCAATTTTATATAAAAAAAAAAAAACAAATTATTGTCAATATATAGATGAATGGATATATCACAGTTTATCTACAATGTTTTAATGTTATTTTGAAAAGCGGTAAAATATCTTTAAATCCTTCAATCACTTCATCTTCTTGGCCGACAAAGCTATGACGTCATTTGATAGTAATCACCCGTGTGCATGAAAGTGTTCTTTAGCTCTACTCGTTAGTCCTCTCTTTCATCTCAGAATAATGGTTGTGTTGGCCCTCTGGAATCATTTAGTTGTCTCCTTCTGTTCTCGGTGTTCTCGGGTGCTGAAACTGATTGAAAATAAACCTTTGGGTCGTATTTATTTTATTTTTTTTTATTTTTATTTTTCCCAAATGATTAATCCCTCTCCAGAAAACCAGACAAACGGCCCAACGGCCCAGCCCAAGCCCAAATTTTTAACCCATCTCTAGAAAACCAGACAAACGGCCCAACGCACAGCCTAAGCCCAAATGTTTAACCCATCTACGGAATATATTTCTTCATCTATATTTTTTAAATAAACTTTTTTTATTACAAATCATATAAAATTTTGAAAAAATTCAATTTGACTTAAAAATCTAAATGAATAAAAAGAAGCATAGATGTGACAAAAATAAATAATCATGATAAAATTTAGAAGCTTCAAATATAATTTAATCTCTACATTATGGGCGTACATTCAACCTGATAACCTGGACCAACCTTGTCCGAACTATAAAGGTTGGGTTGGGTTCATTTTTTCTAAACTCGAACTGATTCGATTCGGTTTCGAATTTTAGGACAAAACCTTCAAATTGACTCGAGCTAAATAAAAATATATAATATATATTAAGGAACTTACTGTAATTATAGTTTTACACCGTGGTATTAAGTCAACTCTAGTGGACGACCGATGTGGCATTTTAAAAAAATAAATTAATATGGTTAGATTGAAATGTAAAAATGAGGGTGTTCAGAATAATAATAATAATAAATTTAAAAAATAAATAAAATAGCTCTGTACTTTAAACCTATTCCATTTTTTCAACTACCATTTTGCTCATTGTACTGTTTTTCTAATAATAATAGTAAAAGAAAAAAAAAAAAAAAAATCAAATTTCTTGAAGCCCCATGCTCCACAAATTGTTTTTCAAAACTTTTATTTTTGGAATCCCCGTCAAAAAAGAAAAATTATCCGTTCCGATTTTTCTAAATTTATTTATTTATATTTTTTATTTGAAAAAATCTTTTTCACTGTTCTCATGTAATCTATAAAAATTCTCATTTTTCAATCTTAAAAATAATAAAAGTAATTATGATTATCGAAATATAATATCTTATTTAAAAAATTATTAAATTGTGCGGAAAAAAACCACTTATTATAATTTAATAAATTTAAGTCGTTAAGCTTAAACTTAATTATTAAAATACTAGAAAAAATATAATAATAATTTAGCTTTTTAGAAAAAACTTAATTATTAAAATACTAGAAAAAATATAATAATAATTTAGCTTTTTAGAAATTCCAATTTCATCGGTAATGTCTATTATAAAATAATAATTAGTCTTCCACAAAAAAAAAAAAATTAAAACAGTCTGAAAATCAACATTTGAATTTTAATCTCAAATATCACATCAAATTAATTACGTGACTTTTTACCCTAAACTTACATAATTAATTAATTTTTTTTTCTTTAATTCCAAAAAAAAAAACATGATTTATTAGAATAAATAATTAAGTAAATAATTTCACTTCAATATTAAAATACAAAGTTATATTGCCTAAGGCCCTTTGGGCTGTTTATCTGATTTCTGGAGAGGGATTAGAGATTTAGGAAAAATAAAAATAAAATGAAAAAATAACTTTAAAAATATGTCCATCAATCAATTAAAGAGAAGAATTAAAATGAAGATATGAAACGATACCAAATAACTTTTATTCTAGGTCACATTGCACATATCTATATTACAAATCGGGTCTATATGGTACACCAGTTTCTGGCAACCATGTAGTCCCATTAATAAATTGTCGTACACTGAATCGAGTAGCTTCTTTTCGATTCTCTATTGCATGGAATCCCGGCCACTTGACTCTTCCGGATAAGTTAGCCCCCGGTCCTCTGTTGCCATACTCAGCATAAAATAATAATTTCAGAGAACTACTATTGGACCATTCTTACCATCCGGCAGGATTCACCACTGAGTCTAGAAACGATTCCATGAAAATCACAGTGGATTAGTCTCTCCAAGGACGGCCAAGAAACACAATCGTTTCATTTACTGGCCCAAGTTGAAGAGAGGCCATTACACTGCAATTCTGAAACGAAAAGCCACTCAATTGTAGTTTGTACTCTTTAGATTGTGCGGTGACAGTGACAGTGTTATTTAGTAGTCGGGCATAAATTCTACAATCTTGAAAAACAACAAGTGCGTTTCCAAATATGAAATCTACTGTACCGTAGATTTCACAATCTTTGAAAAACAACATCTTTCCATTTATGAAAAGTGTGTCTTGATACCCAAGAAAAACGCACTTGTAAAATACGGTATAATTTACATTATCGCTGTTCAGAAGAGCAACTGCTTGGCCGTGTTTAGGTCCAGCTCCAGCAGAATTTGAAAATGTAATAGAAACCGCTAGGAAGTGGTTTGCACCCACAACTACAAAGTTGAAGAGAATAATAATTATTAAAACGTCTCATTCATAAAATTGAAATATAAGAGAATGAAAAAAACAAAATTTAATCCCTAACCCAGGAAAAAACTGATATCTAATCCATTGAAAATAAAAACTTGTCTTAACGCCCCTGGTAGAAATCCAAAGAAAAAAAAAGTCTTATAAATTTATTAAAATAGAGAGTGGTTATTAATATTAAAGATAAAAATTATTTTCTTATTTTAATGGTATAAATTTATTAAAATAAAGAGTGGTTATGAGTAATAGAGATAAAAATTGTATTTATATTTAATAAAAATTTATTTATTTATATTTTTTATTTGAAAAAATCTACTAGGTTCTTTTAAACGGCCCAACCCGGGCAGAGTCACGCTTCGAACCCCGGTGGACGCAGATTTACCCTTCTATTTTTCAGGACATGACACGTGGCGTGCAGGGACTGGCAGTAGGTTTCGGGTTGGACCGCGAGTCGGTTTCCGGTCAACAGTAGGTGTGATAAATAAATAAATAAATAAATAAATAAAAAGTCTACCTGTAAAATGTAACCGTACTAATTCTCATTTAAAAATAAATAAATAAAATAAATAGGAAGAAAAAATAGGTTAGTAGACTAACCTCAATCTGTCTTACTTTTTCATTTTCTGTTTGTTTTAAATATTTATCAAATGAACCATAAATTTAATGAAAAATAGCTATTTTTAGAAGGAATTAGAAAATTAAATCTATTATATGGAAGGATTTAAGTTTGATTTTTTTTCTACTCAAGTAATTAATTTTGATTGATATTGATTTAAACTATACCAAATTGGTAGGATATATATGATTCATTATTTTGGAAAAAATCATATATAGATATTTCAATGTCGGTGCTAAAAATCTTAAGACACATGTCATCAACAAAGATAAGAAACATTTGAATATTTTCCTTCCATATAACAAAAAATCACATGAGTTATACTCCAAAAAAAACTATAACACTAAGATAATCCAAATTCAGTTCCAAAATATTAATAAGGTTTCCTTTTATGTAAGGGCGATTATTAACTTTCCAAACCAAGCTTTGGAGAAGACATCCAAAGTTGTTCTTTATTACCTATAAAAATGAGTACAAAGTGGAGAAATAGAAAAGAAAAAAAAAACCTAACATGATGGTGAAAAAACTCTCTACTATCATTTTTTTATTTCTTTTGAGTTGTTTGTGTCTCGTTTCTCAAATACATCAAACTGCAGCCTCAAATGATTTTGTCAGAGACGCCTGTAAGAAGGAAGGAGAAGAAGACTGGAAATTTTGCTATGATTTGGTAACTTCAGATCCTCGTGAAGACTTGAAATCAAACTTCACAGGACTCCTTACTATCTTCATAAACCATTCCATTCCATATGCCTCTGATACTTATAAGTACATTGTGGAGCAGCTAAAGAGGTCAGATTTAAGCCATATGTCTCGTCAGGCTTTCGAACTCTGTAAGATTAAGTACAAGGCGGGCATAGATGATTTAAAAACATCGTTACAAGATTTGTTAAATGACCCTACCACAGATATGGTTGATGGTACAAATTTGGCGATGGGCGCTTTTCAAATGTGTGACTTAGAATTTGATGGCACTGCACCATATCCACCATATTTGTTGTCTCGTTACAAAGGCTTACTGCGATTTTTGGGTCTTTCAATGGGAGCTGCAAATTTCTTACACTGCAAACACATTCTTCCTTGCTATTATGAGTAAAAAAAGTGCTTCGATCTTCGTTGAATCTCAACCATATATGTGACTGTGAATTCAATGAATCAATAATATTTCTTCTTCTAAAGAAATTTTGATGTGATATGCACTTATATATCTATATATATATGATGTTTGGGTGTCAGTGTTAAAAATCTTAAGACTCATGTCATCAACCAAGAAAAGAAAGATTTGAATATCTTCCTTCCATAAATAAATTAAAAATAAAATCAAGTTATACTTGAAAAAATACCATAAGTCTTAAGATAATCAAATTTAAGTTTCTAAATATTAAACAGATTTCCTTTCCTACAAAGGTTATTATTAGCTTTCCAAACTGAAAAGTAGAGGTGTACATTCAACCTGGCAACACGGAACAACCCAACCCGAACTATAAGAGTTGGGTTGGGTTGGATTAGCATTTCGGGTAGGGTTGGGTTCATTTTTCTGAACCCGAACTGAATCGGTTCGGTTTCGGGTTCATGGGCAAAACGCTCAGGTTGACCTGAGCAAAATAAAAAATATATATAAGTATTAGGAAGATTCTTTCATATTAATTGGTTTTCTAGAGTGGTACTGAGGTTATTCCATGAGTATTTACGCTCGAGTTTGACGCCAACTAAATATATTTTTTCGGTTTTGTTATTTTTAATTTCTTTGTTTTGTTTATATTATTTTATTATTTAATTTCTTTGTGTTCAATTTTATTTATATATATATATATATATAAATATATATATTTTAAAATACCTTAATATTTCATACTCTTTTTAAAAACACGTTAGAGTAAACTATAACTTACTTATTCATTTCATGATTTACCGTTGTATTTACTTTAACGAATTCTGAAAAATGTCGGTATTTAGTTGCCTTTAGTTTTATGACAATATTGAACTATGTTAATATGTTACAATTTTCACTAGTTATTTTTTATTGATTTTTTTTTTCAATAATTATAGATTGATTTATGTTTGCTTGAAAACTTTTAATATATTTTATTTAAGATTATATCCGAATTAATTATAGATTGTGGATAAATAAAACTTAAAAAAAAAAATTGACAACCCAACCCGAACCCAACCCGAAAATAGAGGATTGGGTTGGGTTGGGTTTTGAAAAATTTTGGGTTGGGTTGGGTTACCAATCCAACCAACCTGAACTGTTGGGTTACGTCAAAAAAATCCTCCAACCCAACCCGGACCATGTACACCCCTACTGAAAAGATAGTAAAAGTTGTTCTTTATTACCGATAAAAAAGAGTAGGACTGGGGAATTAGAAAATAAGTAAAAACAAACATGATGGTGAAAAAACTCTCTAGTATCATTTTTTTTATTTCTTTGAAAAAAACTCTCTACTAGTCATAAGCTCAACTGCAAGAAAAGAAAACGTGAAAGATAAAAGAAAATGACCGAATACGAACCATTTAACCCGTCGGACATAAACTCCGGTGAGACGAAACCCCCTTCCTTCCCTAGTGCAACGCCGTGAAACAGAGGACTTGCGAGCAATAAAACAAATAAATAAATTAAAATAATAATAATAAATAAATAAAATAAAGGAGGAAGCGGGTGGTGCAACCGTGCCCTGCCACCGCTGACGACCGCAGGCAGGAAAGACAACTCGAGTTGCCGATTTTCGAGGCCATTCAAGGGTAGAAGGAGAGGGATTTGAGAGACGTCGGAGATGGAGGAGAAATGTTAAGGATTCTTGATGCTGAGGCTTGAAGTTTGAGGTCAGTGGAGACAAAGGGGTCGAAAGGGGCGGAAGGAGGCGGAGGATCGAGGCATCGCTTGGGGTAATGGTTTTGTATGCGATTCTTTTCAATAACTCTCAAATGTGTATACGATGACCATCTATGACTTCATCTTGAGTAGATCTACGAGGTTTGTAGCCGTCGGAAGGGGCGGAAGGATGGTTGTAGCCGTCGGAAACCAAATCGGGGGAGAAAAACGAAGGGGGAAGAAGTTCGGCGACGACACAGGCAAGGGAAAGAGGAAAAAAAATCAGGAGAAGAGGGAAAACCCCGGGTTGGGCCGCAGAGAGAGCGCGCGATGGGCCGGGCAGGCCGCGTGCACGCGGGTCGGCCCGCGGAGTTTTCCCTTTCTCCTGATTTTTTTTTTTCTTGTGATTGGAACGGATAATTTTTCTTTTAGGGAGATTTTGGAAATGAACTTGGTCCAATCTCATTTTTTTAATACTACTATGAAAAGATTAATAGATTTAACATTTTAATGGTATAAATTTATTAGCCGTGCATTTTTTATACAATTTCTTCTAATGCTACCATGTCCTTGGATGGAAAGAGAAATTATACCAGTGTTACCTTGTATAATCTCTAGGGACGGTATGGTATCCGCTAATATGAACAACATCATCTATGGAAGCTTAGTTGGCAAACCCTTCTATGAGACCATAAAGTTACCAAGAGTTGGGAGAGCGACCTTTCTGTAACGGCTAGCTACTAGGTCAACTTATGTGGTCCCACATCCCTAAGAACACATTAATAGCATAGAGACGTTGTTCAGGAGACCACTAGTCATTTCCACATGGTTGGGACACCTAGTCGTCTTGTCACACCTCTCCTATCTTGCTTGTGCCTACCTCGACGGTACGAGTACTCGAGTGTAATCTCGACGGAATGGTTATTGGAATGGAAAGGTAATAGAGACTCTATTGACACCATTTGGTAGGATATATATATATATGATTTATTATTTTGAAAAAAAAAATTATTCATTTATTATCATAACACTTAGATGTTTCAATGTCGGTGTTAAAAATCTTAAGACACGAGTCATCAATAAAGATGAAAAGATTTGAATATTTTCCTTTCATATAAAAAAAAAAAAAAAAAAAAAAAAAAAAAAAAAAAAAAAAAAAAAAAAAAAAAAAAAAAAAAAAAAAAAAAAAAAAAANAAAAAAAAAAAAAAAAAAAAAAAAAAAAAAAAAAAAAATCACATGAGTTATACTTGAATGAAACACTAAGCTTAAAATAGTTAAAATTCAGTTTCAAAATATTAATAAGGTTTCCTTTTCTAGAAATATATGATTATTAACTTTCCAAACCAAGCTTTGGAGAAGAACTCCAAAGTTGTTATTTATTACCTATAAAAATGAGTACAAAGTGGAGAAATAGAAAAGAAAAAAAAACTAACATGATGGTGAAAAAACTCTCTTGTATCCCTTTTTTATTTCTTTTGAGTTTTTGTGTCTAGTTTCTCAAATACATCAAACTGTGGCCTCAGATGATTTTGTCAGAGACGCCCGTAAGAAGAATGGAGAAGAAGAATGGAAATTTTGCTATGATTTGGTAGTTTCAGATCCTCGTGCAGACTTGAAATCAAACTTCACAGGACTCCTGACTATTTTCATAAATCATTCCATTCCATATGCCTCGGATACTTATAAGTACATTGTGGAGCAGCTGAAGAGGTCAGATTTAAGCCATATGTCTCGTCAGGCTTTCGAACTCTGCAAGACTAAGTACAAGGAGGGCATAGATGATTTAAAAACATCGTTACAAGATTTTTTAAATGACCCTAACACAATTAATAAATATAGGTGTAAATCATAATTAAAAATCTCTCATAAACTATATTCTTAAGTTAAATAATTGTTTGTATTATATAACAAAATAATATAAAAAAAATTAAACAAAAAAACACGCACTTGTAAAGTGTGTCTTGATAGCCAAGAAACACGCATTTGTAGAATACGGTATGATTCACACCATCACTATTCAGAAGAGCAACTGTATGGCCGTGTTTAGGTATAGCTCCAGCACAAAACGTAATGGAAATAGTTACAAAGTTGTTAGCAGCCACAACTACAAAGTTCAAACAAAATAATAATTATAAGAAGGTTTATGTATTAAAATTGAAATATAACGAAATTGAAATAATTTCTAACCCATTTAGTGGAAAATTGATATCTAACACATTGGAAATGAAGAAAATTAAAAACAAAATCCGGAGTATTTGGATAAAACACAGATTAAAAATACAGAAATCAATTAAATAATTATATTAATATTATGCCATCAAATAAACACATTAAATAATTATATTAATATTATGAAGTTAAATAAACACATCAGTAACTTTACTTAAATAAACAAATCAGACTTAAAAGAGAGTTAAAAAAAAATCAGATTTGAAACCAGTTTTTTTTTTATTATAAAAAATCAGACTTAAAAGAGAACATATAAGATCAATCACCTTTTTATATCTAAATTAAATATAAAAAAAAATTGTATATCTAAAATTAAAAATAAAAAAAAAATAAAAAATAAAAAAAAGAAGAAGGGTCGGGTAAAAAAAAATCTGGAATAGGGATACCTTTCACCTCCTCATCTCCTTTGTAGGAGTACTTTCCATGATTTTTTTTTTTTTTTTTAGAGTCTCAGTTTCTATTTCAGGAGATATGAGCCATTAAATTTTTTTTTTTTTTTTGATGTTTTCTTTGAAATCTTTATAAACTAGATAAAGGATATTACAGACAGAGAAGTCAAATTAAACTTACCTGGACGTTATAGATACACTTAGAAATAAATCGATTCATGAATAGGAGAATAACTTTTCAAAATTTGAGCAATACAATCATTATTGATAGACTAACTCGAGAAATCATATAAAAAACTGCGAAAAAAAATAATTTGTAATACAATAGTGAAGAACAAGATACACACTCACGTTTCTTCAGATCTTCAGTAGCAGCATCATTCACTTTATCCTCTCCTCCAAAGTTCTTCTCATCTGAAGCGTTTAACAATTCCTGAGTAGCTCTTAGAGCTCTCAATAGCTCTTTGCCTACTGAAATATGGCGTGTAAGAACTCTAATTTATAGAAGAAAGAAGAGAGAGGAGAAATGGAATAGGAGAAGAGTGAAGTTAGATGTCACTATCAGGATGGTTAGATGTCACTATCACGAGGTTAGATGTCACTATCACATCTCCAGCGATGCTAAGTCAGCCTCAAACGAAATGGCAACAGCTTCGACGACAGCTCCGACGACACTATGTATCCTGGTTCAATAAATATATATTTGATGTATTTTATAATACTCCACATGTTTTTTAAAATAAAAAAAAATAAAAAAATAAATTGAAGCCTATTAATTGCTAATATATTCATTTAAGAGTCCTCACATGGTGGGCAGCTGAACTTGGGGGATTTCTGGGTATTGAGGGAAGTTGTGGAGATTATTAACCTTGTATATTAGGAACTACGACTTTCCACATCTGATATTGTCCATTTTGAGCATAAGATTTCATGGTTTTACTTTTGGTTTCTCCAAGAAAAATGCCTCATTCAAATGGAGATATATTCCTTGCTTTTGATTTCATGGTTTTTATTGTGTGTATCTAAAAATTATTTAAATTTATTTATATTTGAAAATTAAAAATTGTTTCTATAAAGATAATCTCATTCATATAAGAATATCTAAATTAATCATTCATATAAGAATATTTAAATTTTAATCATTCATATAAGAATATCTAAATTTCTTTAGAAGAAGAAATATTATTGATTCATTGAATTTACAGTCACATATATGGTTGAGATTCAACGAAGATCGAAGTACTTTTTTTACTCATAATAGCAAGGAAGAATGTGCTTGCATTGTAAGAAATTTGCAGCTCCCAATGCAAGCTCCAGAAATTGACCTAAGCCTTTGTGACGATAATACAAAAATGGTGGATATGGTATGGAGATACCAAATTCTAAGTCACACATTTGAAAAGCGCCCGTCGCCAAATTTGTACCATCAACCATATCTGTGTTAGGGTCATTTAACAAATCTTGTAACGATGTTTTTAAATCATCTATGCCCTCCTTGTACTTAATCTTACAGAGTTCGAAAGCCTGACGAGACATATGGCTTAAATCTGGCCTCTTTAGCTGCTCCACAATGTACTTATAAGTATCAGAGGCATATGGAATAGAATGGTTTATGAAGATAGTCAGGAGTCCTGAGAAATTTGATTTCAAGTCTGCACGAGGATCTGAAGATACCAAATCATAGCAGAAATTCCATTCTTCTTCTTCATACTTGTTACAGGCGTCTCTGACAAAATCATGTGAGGCTGCAGTTTGATGTATTTGAGAAACGAGACACGAACAACTCAAAAGAAATAAAAAAATGACAGTAGAGAGTTTTTTCACCATCATGTTAGGTTTTTTTTTTCTTTTCTATTTCTCCACTTTGTACTCATTTTTATAGGTAATAAATAACAACTTTAGATGTCTTCTCCAAAGCTTGGTTTGGAAAGTTAATAATCGCCCTTACAAAAAAGGAAACCTTATTAATATTTTGAAACTGAATTTGGATTATCTTAGGCTTATTGTTTTTTTTTTTTTTGAGTACAACTCATGTGATTTTTTTTATATGGAAGGAAAATATTCAAATTTTTCTTATTTTGGTTGATGACATGTGTCTTAAGATTTTTAACACCGACATTGAAATATCTATATATGATAATAGATAGTTTTTTTTCCAAAATAATGAATCATATATATCCTACCAATTTGGTATATTTTAAATCAATATCACATCAAAATCAAAATTAATTACTTGAGAAAAAAAAAAAAATCAAACTTAAATCCTTCCATATAATAGATTTAATTTTCTAATTCCTTCTAAAAATAGCTATTTTTCATTAAATTTATGATTCATTTGATAAATATTTAAAACAAACAGAAAATGAAAAAGTAAGACAGATTGAGGTTAGTCTTCTCACTGTTATTTCTTATTATTTTTCGGGCCAAAACATGAACTACTAGCAACATTTACTAGTGTGCCTCTGCCCGCACTCTGCTCGCGAGTAGAGCCCGCGCGTGCAGGTGTTCGAGACATTGGCTGAAGGCCGGAGGCTGGAGGAGGGAGGGAGGGAACGTATGGGGAAGATCGAGATCCAAAAATTTTTAAAAACTCCTGAAATGATGGGCTTCGCAGGCCGCATGCGCGCGATGGGCCGCGAAGGCTGCAGAGAGAGCGCGCGATGGGCCGGGTAGGCCGCGTGCATGCTGGTCGGCCCGCGGGGTTTTCCCTCTTCTCCTGATTTTTTTTTTTTTTTTTTTTCCTTCTGTTTCCCTTACCTCTGTCGTCGCTGAACTTCTTCCCCTCGGTTTTTTTCCCCCGATTTGGATCTCGACGCCTACAACCATCCTCAAACCTCGTAGATCTACTTAAGATGAAGTCATAGATCGTCGACAGTGGCAGGGTACGGTTGCACCTCTCACACGCTTCCTCCTTTATTTTATAAGTCTGTTAATTATATCTCATGGTTGGATCTATTACTTCAATATGTCAATCGAAAACCATGATAGATTGTTCGTGGGTAAAAAGTAAGATGCTGTTTTCACAAATAACAGTCTCATCCATAAAACATGGCCATAACGATTTCTTTCTTATATTTATATATTTTAAAAAAAAAAATTTAGAAATTTAAATTTCATGTGATGTTTTATTCTAAATTTTAATTTCAAATATCATATCAAATTAATTACCGATTCTTTACTCTAAACTTATATAATTAATTAACTTTTTTTAATTCTAAAAAACATGAGTTAACTTGTGTCCGAATATTTTATTAAAATAAATAATTAAGTAAATAATTTCACTTCAAATGAAAAGTCACTCCCAAAGGTTTGATCTTCCAATCTCACACCGGTGTGATCAATGTACAGGTGGTTTCGACCTGGTAACGGCGCACTCAATGGTTCCTATCCGATCGGGTCCAAATGAGTACTAAATTTCAAATGTTAGAGCCTAACTTTGTCATTTAATTTTTCAACATTAATTTTTTTTTGCACATAGTGGTGGTGCTAACAACGTATATGGATATGAGGTTTACGAATCTCGGGAAGGAATCACATTAATCCGAGTTATGTAAAAAGAAATTGAAGGATAATAAAACAAATCTGACCATTTTCACTATTAAAAATAAAAATAAAAATAAATAAATAAATAAATATATATATATATATATATATATATTATTGAAATTTAAATTTAGAATAAAACATCACATGAAATTTAAATTTCTAAAATTTTTTTAAAAAAATATATAAATATAAGAAAGAAATCGTTATGGCCATGTTTTATGGATGAGACTGTTATTTGTGAAAACAGCATCTTACTTTTTACCCACGAACAATCTATCATGGTTTTCGATTGACATATTGAAGTAATAGATCCAACCATGAGATATAATTAACAGACTTATAAAATAAAGGAGGAAGCGTGTGAGAGGTGCAACCGTACCCTGCCACTGTCGACGATCTATGACTTCATCTTAAGTAGATCTACGAGGTTTGAGGATGGTTGTAGGCGTCGAGATCCAAATCGGGGGAAAAAAACCGAGGGGAAGAAGTTCAGCGACGACAGAGGTAAGGGAAACAGAAGGAAAAAAAAAAAAAAAAAAATCAGGAGAAGAGGGAAAACCCCGCGGGCCGACCAGCATGCACGCGGCCTACCCGGCCCATCGCGCGCTCTCTCTGCAGCCTTCGCGGCCCATCGCGCGCATGCGGCCTGCGAAGCCCATCATTTCAGGAGTTTTTAAAAATTTTTGGATCTCGATCTTCCCCATACGTTCCCTCCCTCCCTCCTCCAGCCTCCGGCCTTCAGCCAATGTCTCGAACACCTGCACGCGCGGGCTCTACTCGCGAGCAGAGTGCGGGCAGAGGCACACTAGTAAATGTTGCTAGTAGTTCATGTTTTGGCCCGAAAAATAATAAGAAATAACAGTGAGAAGACTAACCTCAATCTGTCTTACTTTTTCATTTTCTGTTTGTTTTAAATATTTATCAAATGAACCATAAATTTAATGAAAAATAGCTATTTTAGAAGGAATTAGAAAATTAAATCTATTATATGGAAGGATTTAAGTTTGATTTTTTTTTATCCTCAAGTAATTAATTTTGATTTTGATGTGATATTGATTTAAAAATATACCAAATTGTTAGGATATATATGATTCATTATTTTGGAAAAAAAACTATTTATTATCATATATAGATATTTCAACGTCGGTGCTAAAAATCTTAAGACACATGTCATCAACCAAAATAAGAAAAATTTGAATATTTTTATTCCATATAAAAAAATTCACATGAGTTGTACTCCAAAAAAAAAACAATAAGCCTAAGATAATCCAAATTCAGTTTCAAAATATTAATAAGGTTTCCTTTTCAGTAAGGGCGATTATTAACTTTCCAAACCAAGCTATAAAAATGAGTACAAAGTGGAGAAATAGAAAAGAAAAAAAAAACCTAACATGATGGTGAAAAAACTCTCTACTATCATTTTTTTATTTCTTTTGAGTTGTTCGTGTCTCGTTTCTCAAATACATCAAACTGCAGCCTCACATGATTTTGTCAGAGACGCCTGTAAGAAGTATGAAGAAGAAGAATGGAATTTCTGCTATGATTTGGTATCTTCAGATCCTCGTGCAGACTTGAAATCAAATTTCTCAGGACTCCTGACTATCTTCATAAACCATTCTATTCCATATGCCTCTGATACTTATAAGTACATTGTGGAGCAGCTAAAGAGGTCAGATTTAAGCCATATGTCTCGTCAGGCTTTCGAACTCTGCAAGACTAAGTACAAGGAGGGCATAGATGATTTAAAAACATCGTTACAAGATTTGTTAAATGACCCTAACACAGATATGGTTGATGGTACAAATTCGGCGACGGGCGCTTTTCAAATGTGTGACTTAGAATTTGATGGCACTGCACCATATCCACCATATTTGTTGTCTCGTTACAAAGGCTTACTGCGATTTTTGGTTCTTTCAATGGGAGCTGCAAATTTCTTACAATGCAAGCACATTCTTCCTTGCTATTATGAGTAAAAAAAGTGCTTCGATCTTGGTTGAATCTCAACCATATATGTGACTGTGAATTCAATGAATCAATAATATTTCTTCTTCTAAAGAAATTTTGATGTGATATGCACTTATATATCTATATATATGATTCACTATTTTGAAAGAAAAAAAATTATTAATTTATTATTATAAACACTTACATGTTTGGGTGTCAGTGTTAAAAATCTTAAGACTCATGTCATCAACCAAGAAAAGAAAGATTTGAATATCTTCCTTCCATAAATAAATTAAAAATAAAATCAAGTTATACTTGAAAAAATACCATAAGTCTAAGATAATCAAATTTAAGTTTCTAAATATTAAACAGATTTCCTTTCCTACAAAGGTTATTATTAGCTTTCCAAACTGAAAAGTAGGGGTGTACATTCAACGGGACAATTGGGACCAACCCAACCCCAACTATAAAGGTTGGGTTGGGTTGGATTACCTACCCGATGGTAGGGTTGGGTTCATTTTTTTGAACCCGAACTGAATCGGTTTATACAATACCTTTAAACTAATCATTTTTATTTTTTTTTTGATTTCATGATCTATCATGTCTTTAATTTTATGATTGAACTATGTTAATACGTTAGAATTTTAGCTACTTGTTTTTTTTTATTGAATTTCTCTCTCTTTTTTTTTTCTTTTTTGTGAAATTATAGATTGATTTGTGCTCGTGAATTTTTAACATATTTTATCTATATTCGAATAATTATAACGGTAGATTAATTAAACTTAAAAAAAATTGACAACTCAACCCATACCCAATCCGAAAATACAGTGTTCGGTTGGATTGTAAAAAGTTTTGGGTTGGGTTGGGTTACCAATCCAACCAACCCGAACTTTTGGGTTGGTAAAAAAAAATCCCTCAACCCAACCGAACCCGCACTCTGTATACCTTATTTAGCTTTAGTAGAGTTTTCAAACTTTATGGACTTAGCCATACACTTGTTTCCACCCACGATTAAGTCAAAGAAAAAACTTGGACTAAGCCATAATGTTATTACCATCCATGGTTAAATGACAAATTTAGTCTGTAATGTTTTAGATTTTGTAATTAAAAGTTTAAATTTAATTTCTAACCATTGAAATATATACAATTTTATGTACTTTATTTTTGTTTTATTTGTTATTATTAATTTTAAAATTTGTGTGGAAAAAATATATTAATAACTTAAACAATTATATATTACAGTAAGAAGAATATGTTAATTTACTTTTTAAAAAATGATTCATTATTGTTAATAATATAACGTAATATCTTAGAATTTTTTTTGTTCAATTAATTATAAAATATATAATAAATTACTTACTAAATTAGAAATGTGAATGATTGTGATATGTAACTTCATTTGTCTACTACTCTTCTTCCATTTTTCCCCTCTTCTCCCTTCTATAAATCAAAATCAAGTAAGAAATACACCACGTTTCATAGCCCTTAATATCTTTTTTAGCCCTTAATATCTTTTTGAGGGCTATGAACTAAAATGTAGTGTTCTTCTTTAGTTAATAAACTTTATTTTATAGGAGGAGAAAAGAGAAACGGTGAGAATAGCTTACTGAAGTGGCTGAATCTGAGGTTTCAAAGTCAGTACCTTGGTTCCTATTACCAACTATCATCGACCTTTTATGTAATAAACGTTTTGGACGATTCAACTTTTATATATTCATAATATATTTCATGTCTAACATGAATGTTAAACCTAGAGTTACTGTTATTCAGTGTCGCTGCTATAGCGGCATCGATGCTTACGTAGTCTTCTTTTCCATCTAAGGATACTGTAGCATGATAAGAAGTGCTACTACAAGAGAATACATGCCGAAAAAATGTAAAATAAGAAAGAAGTTAGACATTTTGACGGACCCATGGAGACAAATGCACACACAAGAAAAGGAAAATTAGAAGATGCATGTGGTTGCCGTCTCTCCGTCCACTCGCACACAAACATACGCGTGCCCAGCGGCCCAGCTTCAACAGCCAACCCATCTCCACCATACTGGACAATAGCATTCGAACGCGGGCCGACAGCAACCAACCATATTTGTGTTATGGTTATTTAACAAATCTTGTAACGATGCTTTAAAATCATCTATGCCCTCTTTGTACTTAGTATCGCAGAGTACGAAAGCCTGACGAGACATGTTGCTTAAATCTGACCTCTTCAGTTGCTCCACGATATACTTATGAGTATCAGAAGCATATGCAATGGAATGGTTTATGAAGATAGCCAGGAGTCCTGAGAAGTTTGATTTCAAGTCTGCACGAGGATCTGAAGATACCAAATCATAGCAAAAATTCCATTCTTCTTCTTCATACTTCTTACAGGCGTCTCTGACAAAATCATGCGAGGCTACAGTTTGATGTATTTGAGAAACGAGACATAAACAACTGAAAAGAAATAAAGAAGGGATACAAGAGAGTTTTTTCACCATCATATTAGTTTTTTTTCTTCTTTTTTCTCGACTCCTACTCATTTTTATAGGTAATAAAGAACAACTTTGATGTATTTCTCCAAAGCTTGGTTTGGAAAGTTAATAATCACCCGGTAGAAAAGGCAACCTTATTAATATTTTAAAACTGAATTTGGATTATCTTAAGCTTATTGTTTTTTCGAGTATAACTCATGTGATTTTTTTTTTATGGAAGGGAGATATTCAAATCTTTCCCATCTTGGTTGATGACTTGTGTCTTAAGATTTTTAACACCGACATTGAAACATCTAAGTGTGATAATAAATGAATAATTTTTTTTTTCAAAATAATAAATCATTCCGGTAACCATTCCGTCGAGATTACACTTCAGTACTCGTACTATCGGGGTAGGCACAAGTAAGATAGGGGAGGTGCGACAAGACGACTAGGTGTCCCAACCATGTGGAAATGACTAGCGGTCTCCTAAACAACGTCTCTATGCTATATATGTGTTCCTAGGGATGTCGGACCACATAGGTTGACCTAGTAGCTAGCCGTTACAGAAAAGGTCCCTCCCCCAACCCTTGGTAACTTTATGGTCTGGTAGAAGGGTATGCCAACTAACCTTCCATAAATGATGTTCATATTAGCAGATACCATACTGTCCCTAGAGATTATACAAGGTAACACTTAAATAATTTCTCTTCTCATTTAATGACACGGTAGCATTAAAAGAAATTCTATAAAGAAAAATTATCCCTTCCAATCACAAGAATTTTCTAAATTTATTTATTTATATTTTTTTTATTTGAAAAAATCAACTAGGTTCTTTTCTCTACGGGCCTAGAACCAATATTTTATAGAGAATTCTCCTTTTTCAATTTTAGAAATAAGAAAAATAATAAAAGTAAGTAAGATACATAATATAGTCAAATTTTCACTAAATTATTTTAAAAATTAACTAAATTATTTTAAAAATTAGTGATGAAGAATTTTTATGGTAGAATATTTATGAGCTTAAAATATAATTATTCAATGTATGTGTTGAGAAACTAGAAGAAAAAAAAAGAAGATAATATTGATTAAGATAGCATCATAAACCTACAACATTTGAATTTAGATGACGACGGACATTTCTTTAAATATAAATGATGCATTTTATTTGTTACGAGGATAATCGTTCATATAAAAATATCCAACAAGTTTTTAAAGAAATATTATCGATTTATTGAATTCATAATCATATTTATTGTTGAGATTCAACGAAGACGGAAGCATTCTTTTAATTTGAATGCTATGGAGTACAAGTAACAATTTTCTTGCATAGAAATAAATTTGTAGCTCCGACTGTAAGGTCCATAAGTCGTTGTAAGCCTTGGTAACGAGACAACCAAGATGGTGGTTCTGGTGGAGCGCTCTCAAATATTGATTCACAGGTTTGAAATATGTCATACGCATTATGTGTACTCTTAATCAAACTCTTGTCAGGGTAATGTAAAAAATTGTATAACGTCTCTTGAAGAAGGTCTATGCCATCTTCGTAGTAAGTTTTGCAGGCTACGTAAGTCTCTCGAGTCATGTTGCTTAAATCTGACCTCTTCAACTGCTTCACGATGTACTTAGTACTATCAGAGGCATATGCAATGGAACGGTCTATGAAGATAATTAGGAGTCCTGTAAAGTTTGATTTCAAGTCTGCGCGAGGATCTGAAGCTACCACATCAAAGCAAAAATGCCGTTCTTTTTCTTCGAACTTCTTACAAACGTCTCTAACAAAATTATCTGAGGCTGCAGTTTGATGTATTTGAGTAACCAGACACAAACAGCTCAAAAGAAATAAAAAAATGATACTAGAAAGTTTTTTCACCATCATGTTGGTTTTATTTTTCTTTTCTATTTCTCTGTACTCATTTTTATAGGTAATAAAGAACAACTTTTGAGGTATTCTCCATGGTTTGGAAAGTTAATAATCACCCTTACCAGAAAGGAAACCTTATTAATATTATTAAACTGAATTTAGATTATGGTAGGCTTATTGTTTTTTTTTTTTTTTTTTTTTAT
>NW_019268552.1:995426-999620 GCF_002738365.1 Cucurbita moschata | reverse complement strand
GGTTTTTTTTTTTTTTTTTTTTTTTTTTTTATATGGGAGGAAGATATTCATATCTTTCCCATTTTGGTTGATGACATATGTCTTAAGATTTTTAACACCGACACTCAAACATCTGTATATATATATGATAATAAATTAATAATTTTTTTCAAAATAATGAATTATATATACATCATATCAATAACGTATATTTTAAATCCATATCACATCAAAATTAATTATTTAAGGAAAAAAGTATATCAAATTTAAATTCTTTTAGTACAATAAATATTAAAAAAAAAAAAAGGTGAGGTTAGTCTTCTCACTTTTTTTTTCCTCCTTATTTTTGGGCGAAAACATGAACTACTAGCAACATTTACATATTTATTTTTAAATGAGAATTAGTACCGTATTTTTTTTTTATCACACCTCCCGTTGACCGATCACCTTAGAATTGTAAGGGTCAGTAATAGGGTCTAGATTCTAAAGCTTGCAGACGAAAAAGACTCGATGAGTCATAATAGATAAACCTCGATCTATAAGTCCGTGTTAAGCCACCTAACTGCAGTAGGAAGTCAATAGACTTTCTCATCTCCTAGAAAATGACCAAGGCGAAGTTTAAATTATGGATTACGTGCTTAGGTGATCGATAGGTCTCCCTAGCAAAGCATGTATGAGAGAATTCAATTAAGTTTAGGGCAATACAATTAGTGTTGTTTTATTCGTATAACTCATGTGATTTTTTTTTTTTGTATGGAAGGAAAATATTCAAATCTTTCCATCTTTGTTAATGACTTTGTGTTTTAAGATTTTTAACACTCAGGTTCAAACATCTAAGTGTTGTGATAATAAATGAATAATTTCTTTTCAAAATAATAAATTATATAACTCATGGGCTCGTTAGTCCTCTACTCCATGGCGTTGCACTATGGAAGGAAGGGGTTTCTTCTTGTCGGAGTTTATGTCCGATGGGGTAAATTGTTCGTATTCCGTCATTTTCTTTCTATATTTCACGTTTCCTTTTCTTGCAGGTGAGCTTATGACGAGTAGTCGTGCGGGATGTCTTAAAACGACAAGTACTTATGGATGAAATAAAATAAAAGAGGTATTATATTTTTTTTATTTAGAAATATATATTTTTAGCAATTTTTAATATATTTGTATTATTTATATATTAGGATCGGAGATATCTCTTCTTTTCAGCCTTTACTTTATCTAATTTATCTAATGGAATTGCTCATAAAACCATTTATCAATTTTATGGATATCCATCCATGTATCTAGATTATCACTTGAATAAGATCAATTCTTTTTTGAATTTCGATACGTGCAATTCCCTCAATACCAAAGACTCTTGTCATGTTTTGTTGTACAAAATTCTGGATACAATCTCGTATTTTTTTTTTTTATCTTCTTTTAAACGTTTGGAATATTTTTTGGGTGTGCAAACCGAAGAGAATGATGCCCTTCGGTTACACCAAGTCTAAAAACGAGTGGATTTATTTTTTGTCCCATAATTCTCCATTCTTATACATGTCATAAGACATTAGATCTGGGTACTTTTCTTTCGTTATCCATCCATTAGGTTTGTTTAAGTCTGATACGTTGTACTGGTATCTTTTCAAACGTCATATTTGGGTACCTTTATTTCGTTATCCATCCATCAAGTTTGTTTAAGTATAATATGTTGTATTGGTATCCTTTCAACTTGTCTGAAGAGTAAAAAACGAGCACAACTTAAAAAAAAAAAATATATATATATATATATATATATATATATATGTAAAAAACGAGCACAACTTAAAAAAAAAAAAAAAAAACTATATATATATATATATACATAGTTATTATGTCTCATGATTACTTATTAATCAATTAAATGTGGAGTTGGGTCAAATAGTAAAATAATTACGTCTATATGACTCTTTACCCCAAACTTACCTATAGTTAACTTTTCTTTTTAATTCAAAAAAACATGGGTTGACTTGTGTTAGAATATTTTATTAAAATAAATAATTGTAAATAATTTTTTAATTCAAAAAAATATGGGTTGACTTGTGTCCGAATATTTTATTAAAATAAATAATTTGACTTGAATGTTAAAATACAAAGTTATATTATCGTTGGTACAAGGTGGTTGGGCCGTTTGTCTGGTTTTCTGGAGTGGGATTAAAGATTTAAGAAAAAATAAAAATAAAATGAAAAAATAACTTTGAAAAAATATTCTTTCCATCAATAAATTAAAAACAAGAATTAAGAAGAAGATATAAATACTAAATAAACTTTTATTCCATGTCATGTAGCACATATCTATATTACAAAGTTGGTCTACATATTACATCAGTTTCTGGTAACTATGTAACTTTTATTGCATGTCATGTCGCACATATCTATATTACAAATTTGGTCTACATGGTACACCCGTTTCTGTAACCATGTAGTCCCATTAATAAATTGTCGTACACTGAATTGAATGGCTTCTTTTCGATTCTCTATTGCATGGAATCCTGACCATGTGACTCTTCCGTATAAGTTAGCTCCCGGTCCTCTAGGGCCATACTCGGCATAAAATAATAATTTTAGAGAACTACTATTGGACCATTCTGACCATCCGGCGGGATTCACCACTGAGTCTAGAAACGATTCCATGAAAATCACAGTGGAAAAGTCTCTCCAAGGACGGCCAAGAAACACAATCGTTTCATTTAGATTGTGCAGTGACAGTAACAGTGTTATTTAGTAGTCGGGCGTAAATCCTACAATCTTGAAAAACAGAAAGTGCGTTTCCAAATATGAAATCCACTGTACGGTAGATTTCAAAATCTTTGAAAAACAACATCTTTCCATTTATGAAAAGTGTGTCTTGATACCCAAGAAAAACGCACTTATGAAATACGGTATAATTTACATTATTCAGAAGAGCAACTGCTTGGCCGTGTTTAGGTCCAGCCAGAGAAGAATTTGAAAATGTAATAGAAATAGCTATGAAGTTGTTCGCACCTACCCGTACAAAGTTCAAAAAAATAATAATTATTCGAAGGTGTAGGTACTAAAATTGAAATATAAGAAGGAAAAATTAAACGATAAAACAAAATTATATATTTTTATTTTTCAAACCAGTGTACTAAAATTAAAAAAAAAAAACATATGGAATCTTTCAATAGCTTACCCAAAGTAGTAGAATCTGATGTTTCAAACCAGTGTACTGGAGTTACGTGTGTCGTGCACACGTATGATATTTTTGTAGTCTCCTCCTCCATCCAAATATAATGTTACTACAAAAAGAATGCATAAAAATTTAAAAAGAGCAATGGAGAAGAAGCTAGACTCATGAAGTTTGGATTAAATTCTACACAAGAGATGGTGATGGTGATAGGTGAAATATGGTGTGTAAGAACTTTAATTTATAGAAGAAAGAAAAGAGAGGAGAAATGGAACAGAAGAAGAGTGAGGTTAGATGTCACTATCACGATGGTTACATGTCACTATTACATCTCCGGCGACTATCAGCCTCAAACGAAATGGTGATAGGCTGAAACCCTTAGACCTCAAAGATAGGAACACGACATGAAGAGAGAAAAGAGGGGAAGACGAACGAACCTCAAAGATAGGAACCTCGCCAGACATAAACGCCGACAAAACAGAGACCTTCAATCTAGCAAACGAAAGATAAACAAACACCAGAGGAGAGGGTTTAATATATTGTGAGTAAAATAAAATAAAATAAAATTGATTTCTTTCCTTTAATAATTAGTTACACGTCACTGTCACTCTTCTACCCTCCAAATTTAATATATTACATCAATTCTACTCCTAGTTTATTTAATTTTAGTATAATTTTACCAATTCAACTAAACCACACTTCAAAATTTTAGCATAAATACTTAATTCTAATTTTCTATATAAAACTATACACTATTTGATTTTTAATTAAAAATAAAAACTATTATATTAAATTTTTTAGCGAAAGGTACGTCAACGGTTAAAAAATATGGCTAAATGACTAAATGATTCGACCCTAGAAAAACCTTTTGCATTTGATATTATATTCCAACTGATTTTTCTTGGCATTAATGAATGGGACCACTTTCGATTTTTTCAGATTTTTTCAGATTTTTCGTATTAATTTCTTCTATTTTTGGCATTTTCCATAATTGCATTTGATTTGATTCGATTTGATTTTTTTTTTTTTTTTTTTTTTTTTTTTTTTTTTTT
>NW_019268552.1:992507-995184 GCF_002738365.1 Cucurbita moschata | reverse complement strand
TTTTTTTTTTTTTTTTTTTTTTTTTTTTTTTTTTTTTTTTTTTTTTTTTTTTTTTTTTTTTTTTGCCGATTTTGCAATCCATTTCGAGGAGGATCAGATGGTTTCAACGGCCATTATCATTCCATAAAATAGAATATTGATATGAATAATTTAAAAATTAATATTAATACAATATAAGAATCAATTAATTTGATTTTTTCAACTTCTTTAAATATAAGCGTTGGTTAGGAAGTTAATAATTATTGTTATTATTATTTATTAATTATCATATTAAATTGATTTTCAATCCATAAAAACTCTTGACATTACTTTTAAATAAGAGTTATCTTGAAAATATAATATTATAATGAAGAAAAACGTTAACAAAAAAAATTAATAGATATAGCCTATACCAAACAAGATTATTTTTTTAGCGACTCAATCATAATAGCTCTAAAGTAAACGATAACAAAACATGTTAAAAAATCTTGTATTATCAGGTTAATATTTACTACTATTAATAAATAAGCATAAATACACAAATTATTTTTTTATTTTCTCTTTGGGAAACTTGCAATTGAAATTACAAAAAAGCCCTTGAACCCCAAAAAAGAAAAAAGAGTAACCCATGTGGGGAATTTGAATTTCGAGGTTAGAGATAATTTGGATTATCTTCGTGATTTTTACACTGATGAAGGACGAAAAGGAAAAAGAATATCAGCCAATAATATAAAAAAATCCGTGTATTAAATAGAATTGAGAGGCACGCTTCGAACGCCGGTGAACGCAGATTTACTCTTCTATTTTTCGGGATATGACACGTGGCGTGCAGGGACTGGCAGTAGGTTTCGGGTTGGACCGCGGTCGGTTTCTGGTTTGGGTTTCCGGGGCGCGGTCGTACGCGTGTCAGCACAGGCATTGGACGCGTCTCTCCCCAGTATGCTTGACGCGTGTTGCCGAACGCGTGTCCCTCTTGTTGCCGGACGCGTCTCCCTCCTTCCGGCCGCCGCGTGTTCGTCGCCGATGGTCTGAGTTCATCCTATATCCAGATTCCAGTCAAATTCCATACCAATCTATTTGTTTTGAATTTTTCTATCTTTCAATCCGTAACTAGAATGAATTCGATCACGAGAATTCAAGATCTCAAGTCCACCTCTTGAGATATATTTTTTTTTGCATTTTTTTGAAACTCACAGAACTTAATAAATTAGAAAAGATTCAGTTTCTTATCAAAGTTGGACGATTCTCGATTTGTTTTTCCAGATTTTTGGCAGCTATTCCTCCTAAAAATTGCAATAATCCTTACCTGAGGTATTCATACCCCTTTTTCTTTTTCTTTTATTGCAAATCTGTCCAGACCCTTCAAGGTGGTGTGTGGGTAAGGGTTTTGTATGCGTTTCTTTTCAAGAACTCTCAAATGTGTAGAAGATGACATCTATGACTTCATCGGGTACAAATTCCATGACGACAGAGGTAAGTGGCACCTCAGAACTT
Source organism: Cucurbita moschata (assembly GCF_002738365.1). NCBI lineage: Eukaryota > Viridiplantae > Streptophyta > Magnoliopsida > Cucurbitales > Cucurbitaceae > Cucurbita > Cucurbita moschata. The sequence goes on along the minus strand of NW_019268552.1, from coordinate 993,711 downwards.
TATATTTATCTACGCTTGTAGTACGTATGAAAGTATGATATGAGAAACATGTTTTAGGAATTTATGAGAAGCATGTTTTAGGAATTTCAGCTTGAATGAGTTAGTTTGAGATACGTAAAAGCATGTTAGATTTCATGGAGCGCGTTTATTGAGAATGAACTATTAAGTTATCATATGAATGTAATTTATACTATGCCTTTAGTATGATATAAGCATAGTATAGGAACCCGATTATATATGTTTGAGCATAGAATGAGTTGAAGTAACACATGTTGGATGTGATTATATATAATTACTAACACGAGTACGCATTGTTTTATGAACTGAGATTTCATGACTAGGTATCCATGTTTAGATCGCTATGCTATGTCGTTAGGGTAGTTCTAATTTTTTGGATTATAGTTTTTTTTTTTAATCTTTTATAGCGATCTAAAATTTTAATTTCTTTTATATTATTTTATTATTTTTAGCATAATATGATTTATGATAGGTTTATATACTGAGTTGTCTAAAATATTTTGACTCGTTGAGTGTTTACTATATCTCTTGGATCAATATGGATAGGAGTGAGAGAATTCTTATTATTTTAGAAAATAATATCTAAGAGACACAAAATTGGAAGATAGAAAATTATTTAAAAATTTTATTACAAAATTGAGCTAGTAATTAAATGTATTTATTGTTTATAAACTAATCATTTTATTATTTTTTTAATTTCATAATCTATTCTTATATATTTTTTTTTTGTTAGTTTAATTAATTCTCAACGAATGTGATATTTTAGAGTTTTGTGACAATGTTATCGTTCTCGTCCCTCGTTCTTGATTGATTCTTTTTGTAAATAATTATAGATTTGTGAACTTTTAATTATATTTTATCTGTATCTGAATAATTATAAATTGTGGATAAATAAAACTTTTTTTAAAAATAATTATTTTTCTTTTTTCAATTTTCAAATTTCAAATGGGGTGTGTGTTTTCAAATGACTATTATTTTTTTTAGCAAAGATCAAACGCATTAAATGACAATAATAGCAAAGATCAACGCATTAAATGATCTTAAAGATATTAAACCTAATAAGAAGAAAAAATCACAAAAAAAAAAAAATCAGCACAAATGAGTCAAATGCTTTCACTCATATTTTAATGATTTTTTTTAATACATCATTTAATGTGCAGATTTTTTTTTTTTTTTTTTTTTTGTT
>NW_019268552.1:884820-991900 GCF_002738365.1 Cucurbita moschata | reverse complement strand
TTTTTTTTTTTTTTTTTTTTTTGTGATTTTTTTTTCTAAGCAAGATCGATCCTGTCTAGCTTAAATGATTCTTGTTGATCAAATATCTAAGGGCAGGAACACTTGATTGAGATTCGAATCACTCCACAAGCAAGATTGATCATGTCGAGCTTGAATGATTCTACATGTAACCTAACTACATAGAATTGCAAAGAAACTTAGTCATTGGCTAAAGAAGAGCACAAATGCTTCTTTTAATGTATTTTTCAAGTCTTCCTACAAATACAACATACATGTCTTTATATAGCCTCAAAATGAAACTAGTAAAGGCATTTAATAGTTATAACATTCATACTTAATAGTCATCATTAACCATTATGTAATTGTAAGTAAATTAAAAGTTTTAAAATACATTAAATCTAAATTACTCTAAATTGTAATCCACAACAAAATTTATAACATGAAACTTCATTCTTCTTCAATGTGGCATGAATTGAAATATCTTTTGATAATTTCAACAATATTTTATTCACATCTTCATTGAAGCATATTGTATGATGATGTCTCTTGGTTCATATCAAATGGTCTCTCCTGAACTTGGGTCAGTAAATGAAACAAATGTGTTTCTTGGCCGTACAACTGTAATTTTCATGTGAATGATGGTCAGCATGGTCCAATAATAGTTCTATAGAATTATTATTTTACTGGGTATAGCAATACAGGCCCGGGGCTAACTTAAAAAGTCAAATGGCCAAGATTCCATACAATAAAGAATCGAAAAGAACCCGTAAATTTATTAATTGTATTACATGGTTGCCAGAGACTGATTACTATATGGACCAGGTTTATAATATACATATGTAATATGTACAGTATGGATCAGTACGTAATAAAAGTTATTTGGTATCGTTTTATATCATCTTTTCAATTTTTTTTTAATTTATCGATAATAAAAGTTCTTTGGTATCGTTTCATATCTTCTTTTTAATTTATTGATGGACAGCATATTTGTTATTTTTCAAACTTACAAGTTAACTAATTGCCCGGATCCTTATTTTCAATCTTTTGATAATAATAATTAAATGTTTAAGATCAGGACGAGATCTTGTTTTAATAAAAATATTGGGAGAAAACATTAAAGTTTTTTTTAATATCCTTTTCATTTCAATTTTGTTTTTAAAAAATATTATTACGAGAAATTGTTTTTCTTTTTCATACGTAAATTCTTCCATGCGGAATATGAACTATAAATTAAATTTTTTCGATAGTTTGTTATATTGAAGCTTAAACGTGACTCTTGTTTCATTTTTTAATTTTTCAGGTCTTCGACTTTGATTTTGTTGATAGTGTTACATTGTTATTTTTTTTCATAAGCCTTTCCTAAATTTATTTTAGCCAAAATAAATAATATTGTCGTTAAATATCTAAAAAATAATAAAAAAAAATCAAATACGTACAATAAATAATAAAATAATGATAATGATAATAATAAATTGTAAAATAGCAAGAAAAGAAAAAAAAAACGAATAAATATAAAATAAAATAAAATAAAATTAAATTAAATTAAAATTAAAAAACAAATAAAAAATTGGGAGAAAAAAGAAAACCGCTCTCAAATTAAGTGTAAAAGCCTCTTATTTGGAAACCCTAAACAAATAGGGTTTTAATTTGAAACTTTGAAACAAAGGTTTTAATTTGGAAATTTGTAACAAACAATAATTTTAAGTTTTATTTAGGGTTTTAATTTAGAAATTTTGAAAGGGGTTTTAAAACCCATCTTTATTTCCTCTCTTTTTATCGTCCAAAAAAATAATTGGTGTTAATTATAAATCTAAATTAATTTATAAGAGTAAAGTTCACATCTTTAATTCACCATCCAATCTTTGTTAAATAGCATAAAAGAAAAAAAATGAATAAATATAAGATGAAATGAAAAAAAAAAAATAATAAATATCGAAGAAACAAAGGGAACCGAACCCAAAACGAAAACGGAGTCCGTTCGGGTTCAGAAAAATGAACCTGGTTGAATGTACACCTCTACTCTCCTCCCTAATTTTCAAAATAGATCTAAATTTAATTTGGTTCTCATATATTTAGAAAATACATATATTCAAAATGGATTGGTCGGCTTTTGTTCGTCTTCCACATTTTTTCTCTCCTCGTGGTTTCTGTCCTTACAGATGGGGTCTAAGGGTTCGTTGGAGGCTGACGTTTTTTGAAGTTGCCGGAGTTTGGTTACGCTGCCGTAAAACCTAGTATTCTCTATCTGTGTTTGTAACTTATTTGATAAATTTCGTCTTCCACGCTCTTCTCTCTTCATTCAGTGGTTTCTGTCCTTACAGGTGAGATTCGTTGGAGGCTGTTATCCAAGTCGCCGGAGTACTCGCCGGAAAACTTTGTATTATCCATTTTTTTCAATTTTTCTTTCTTCTCTGTCTTTGTCTTGGTAACTTCTAAATGAAAATGACATCTAACCTCTCATTTACAAATTTACATCATTTACAAATTTACATCATTTACAAATGAATGAAAATGACATCTAACCTCTCATTTACAAATTTATAAATTTACAAATATAGATGAGAGTGATTAACTTTTTGGGTTTACAAATTTTCTTGAGAGTGACGTTTAACTCCTTATTTACAAATGTGAATATACAGTGACATGTAACATTTTCGTTTGCTGTAAGGAGAAATACACATTTTTTTTCCCTCTTCCATTTTCGTCTCTTTCTCTTCCTATATAAATGAATTGAGGTTAGTAAAAAACACACCTCAATCTGCTCTCAATCTCGCTCTGAACCTACTCTCAACCGAGATTGAGAGCAGATTGAAGTGTGTTTCTTACTAACTTCAATTCATTTATATGGGAAACAGAAGAGACGAAAATGGAGGAGGGAAAAAAATGTGTATTTCTCTTTATAGCAAAGAAAATGTTACATGTCACTCTCTATTCACATTTGTAAATAAGGAGTTAAACGTCACTCTCAGTTAAATTTGTAAATCCAAAAAGTTAAACATCACTCTCAACTAAATTTTTAAACCCAACAAGTTAAATATCACTTTCATTACTTTGTAAATTTAAGTTAAACATCACTCTCATAACTTTGTAAATTTGTAAATGAGAGGTGAGGTTAAATGTCATTTTCATTTTCATTTAGAAGTTACCAAGACAAAGACAGAGAAGAAAGAAAAATTGAAAAAGATGGATAATACCAAAGTTTTCCGTGAGCGTAACCCAAACTCCGACGACTTCGAATACGTCAGTCTCCAAACCTTTAAAACTCACCTGTAACCACAGAAACCACGAAATAAAGAGAGAAAAGAGTGGAAGACGAAAGTTAGCTTACAAACACAGAGGGGAGGGTTTCGAAGACGGAACCGGAACTGAAGTCGTACTCGGAATCAGAATCAGAATCGCGTCCGGTAAAACAAGTGGAGGACAAATATTTGACTCAATCTGAAGAGTATTGGAGTTTTCACGACCGGAACAACAGCCGGAGCTAAGTCCGGCGGAAATGAAGCAAAGAAGAAATGTGTGTGTTCCAATAATGGAAGAAGAGCAAGTGATAGAAATGTGTGTGTTCCATAAATTATTTTTTTCATTTTCTTTTTGGAAAACTTCGCAATTGAAATTACAAAAGAGCCCTTGAACCCCAAAGAGTGGTATTGAGGCTCTTTTAAAAGACTTACGCCAGACAAAGTTAATTTTAGTGGATAAATAAAACTAAATACCATCTAAGTTTATTGGATAAATAAAACTAAAAAAAATTGATAACCCACCATCTATATTACCCTGTCAAACAAATCCTTGCATTTAATTATATTTAATACCCATATTACCCTCACGGGTCAAACAAATCCTTGCATTTAATTATATTTAATACCCATATTACCCTCACGGGTCAAACAAATCCTTGCATTTAATTATATTTAATACCATACTCCTAAGAGGTATAAATTAAACATTACATATTTAAATACTCATGCTTCCATTATTAAAATTTTAATCAATATTATTATTTTATATCAACTGACAACACATGAAATTTGATGAAATTAAAATTAATTTATTATTATTATTATTAACCACGTGTATCAAAACTAAGAATATACATTTTTATTTACTTTATTTTTGTTTTTTTTTTATTATTATTAATTTAAAATTTGTGTTAAAAAAATATTTTAATAACTTAAACAATTATTATTATAGTAAGAAGAATATGTAATTTACCTTTTTTTTTTTTTTAATGATTGCAACTAAATGGGTCCTTTGCAATCGTATACAATCCATGTACTTATGTACCTAATAAATATTAAAGAGAGTTTAAAATAAAATTAAATCAACAAATTAAATTAAGTTTTTTTAAGGTAATTTTTCTATTTAATCTCTAATATGGGTGGAATTCTTAATTTTATTTCTCATACAATAAAATTTTAATTTGTTTATTGAGTTAAAAATACTCTTATTTTAATTTTATGTACAAAAATATATATATATATATATATTTCGGATGTTTTAAAAAATTTAATCTCAAATATCACATCAAATAAGTTAATTACCTTTTTTTAATTCCAAAAAACATGAGTTACGTCCGACTCTTTATACCAAACTTATATAGTTAATTAATTTTTTTTAATGGTTAATTAATTTACATGAGTGACTTTATGTCAGAATATTTTATTAAAATAAATAATTGAGTTTTCTTTTTAATTCCAAAAAACATTCCAAAAAACAACTTGTGTCAGAATATTTTATTAGAATAAATTAGAATAAATAATTGAGTACACAATGTGTATATTATAAATCTAGTCTACACATATCTATATTACAAATCTGGTCTATATAGTACACAAGTTTCTGGTATCCATGTAACTTTTATTGCATGTCATGTCACACATATCTATATTACTGGTCTATATGGTATACCAATTTCTAGCAACCATGTAGCCCATTAATAAATTGTCGTACAGTGAATTGAATGGCTTTTTTTCGATTCTCTATTGCATGGAATCCTGGCCATTTGACTCTTCCGGATAAGTTAGCCCCCGGCCCTCTGTTGCCATACTCACTATAAAATAATAATTTCAGAGAACTACTATTAGACCATTCTGACCATCCGGCAAGATTCACCACTGAGTTTAGAAATGATTTCATGAAAATTACAGTGAAATCCTGAAACAAAAAGCCACTCAATTGTTGTATACTTTCTTCCGACTATGCAGTCACTCTAACAATGTTATTTAGTAGTCTGGCGTAAATTCTACAATCCTGAAAAACAGCAAGAGCGTCCAAATATGAAATCTACTGTACCGTAGATTTCACAAATCTTTGAAAAACAACATCTTTCCATTTATATATAGTGTCTTGGTAGCCAAGAAATACGCACTTGTAGAAGATTCACACTACCACTGTTCAGAAGAGCAGAAGAGCAACTGCATGGCCGTGTTTAAAAACGTAATAGAAATAGCTATGAAGTTGTTGACACCCACAGCTACAAAGTTAAAAAAAAATAATAATTATCAGAAGATCCAGATATTAAAATTGAAATATAACAACACATTTAGAATGGAAAATTGATATCTAACACATTGGAAACCAAGAAAATTAAAAACAAAATCCGGAGTTGTGAATTTTTAAAAATTCTGAATTTGTCAAAGATTTGGATAAAACACAGATTAAAAGTACAGAAATCAATTAAATAATTATATATAATTATATTAATATTCTGAAGTCAAACACCTCAGTGGCACGCGTATGATGTTTTTGTAGTTGCCTTTTCCATCCAAATGAAATGCTACTACAAAAAGAATGCATAAAAATTTAAAAAGAGCAATGAAGAAGGAGCTAGACTCGTAGACGAAGTTTCACCTCCTCATTTTTTTTTTTTTGTTGGAGTCTCATGATGTTTTCTTTGAAATCAATGCATGTTTATCAACTAGATAAAGGAAATTACTTTTCAAAATTTGAGCAATACAATCGTTATTGATAGACAAAGTCAACTAAGTCGAGAAAATCATATAAAAAAACTGCTAGAACAAATAATTTATTTCAACAGTGAAGAACAAGATACACACTCACGTTTCTTCGGATCTTCAGTAGCAGCATCATCCTCTTTATCCTCTCTTCCAAAGTTCTTCTCATCTGAAGCGTTTAATAATTCCTGAGCAGCTCTTAGAGCTCTCAATCGCTCTTTGCTGGCTCGCTGAAATATGGTGGGTAAGAACTCTAATTTATAGAAGAAAGAAGAGAGAAGAAATGGAATAGGAGAAGAGTGAAGTTAGATGTCACTATCACTGGTTAGATGTCACTATCACGATGGTTAAATAGTTAGATGTCACTGTCACGAGGTTAGATGGTTAGATGTCACTATCACTATCACGACGTGAGATGGTTAGATGTCACTATCACATCTCCGGCGATGCTATGTCAGCATCAAACAAAACGGCGACAGCTCCGGCGACGCTAAGTCAGCCTCAAACGAATCCGCGACCATACAAGTCCACGCCATAAAGCCCTCAGAACTCAAAGACAGTAACCACGAAATGAAGAGAGAAAGAGTGGAAGACGAACGTACCTCAAAGACAGGAACCACGAAATGGAGTGGAAGACGAACACTTTAATGTGGTCGGACATAAACGCCGGCGAAACAGAGACCTTCGAACTCAGGAACACCTTCATATGCACACAGTGATAAGTAAAATAAATAATAATAATAATAATAATAAAAGGGGAAGAAAGCCGCACCAGTTGAAGCTCGAGTAGCCCATTATCGAGGGCTATTGGAGAGCAGAAGAAGAGGGTTTAAGAGACGTCGGAAATGGAGGAGGAGATCACGAACTCTCGGAGACCCACATCGGCCAGAAACTTCCCGATTGAGACCCACAAGCGCCCTCTGATGGATTAGGGGAAAGGTTTGAGGATTTGTACTGCCGAGGCTTGAAGCTTGAGGTTAGTGAAGACAAAGAGTCGAAATGGACGGAAGGAAACGGTGAATCGAGACATCACTTTGGATTTACGAGATTTGAGAAGGATTATGGGCGTCGGAAACGAATCGGAGGGAGAGGCGACGGCGAGCATGAGGTGAGCGAAAGAGAAAGGGTTAGGGGAAAACGAGGGTTTCGCGTTCTGTGCGGCCCAATGCCCCGTATGGCCCAGCGCGGGCATGCTTTACGCGTGGACAGCGCTGGCCTGCGTGAGGGCGACGCGGGCGCGCGCGCCCCGCCTGGCCCACCACGGGCTCGCGAACCGGAGAACAGCCGGCCCGACACAAGTAGCGGTCCAGACGACCCGACCGGACATTTATTGGGTCGGTTGGGCCCTTTTGATTAATTGGCCGCTTTAACTCGCACGGCTTTCATGGTATTCCTCATTTTTGCACCAAAGTAGGAATTTCAAGATTAGAGATAATTTGGATTATCTTTGTAATTTTTACACTGATGAAGGACGAAAAGGGAAAAAGAATATCACACAAAAATAGAAAGAAAAAAAAAAAATCGTGTGTATTAAATGAAAATTATTGCGTGGGGGCCACCTGATATTTATTTTCCTCATCTTCCTTCCTTTCCGTCCCCTATAAATTCGACGTTCTATTCTTACTAACACATCACATCTCATATACTTTACATTTTGTTTGTTCTAGAATTTTCTCTCTTCATTTCGTGGCATTTTGACAGACAACCAAGGCGGGTGTTCCAGACAGCAGGTGTTCTGTTCGGTTTTTTTTTTTTACGCATTTCATATTCGGTTTTTATGCTCTTTTCTTCCTCTGTTCAGGTGTTCGAGACCTTGGCTGAAGGCTGGAATCGGAGGGAACGTCTGGGGACGATCAGCCGAAGTCATGGTTGTGAGATCCATAAATTCCGGTGACCTTGGTAATATATTTATTTTTAATTTTGTCTCTGCTGTATTGGTACTTGAGTGTATTTACAAATATTTATGAAACTTGTTTCAAGTTCATTTATAGCTAAATTGGTACTATAGTATCTGTAACCCATAGAAAGCCAACGTTCGAGTCTCATCGAGAACAATTTTTTTTTTTTAAATCTCATCAAGAACAATTTGTGATTTAACCTACCAATATTATTTATTTTCAACTTTATTTTTAGCTTTCAATACAAGCTTTTAAAAAATGGATGGAAGTTGTTTTTAAGAAATGTGAAATTTAAGTAATGGTAAAAATATGCAATTGTTATTTTTCAAGATGGTGAAATTTATGCAAGACTATTGAACATTAATTTCATGATTGTTTAGATGATTGTGTGTTCTCTGTAACATTTGTATTTTATAATCATTTATAAATTTTGCAATCTTAAAAAATTGCATTTTCAAATATGAAATCTACTTTAACGTATATTTCACATTTTTTTTAAAACATTTTCTATTTGTTTATATAAAATATGGGTGTACATTCAATCCGACAACTAGGACTAACTTAACTCGAACTACAAGGTTGAGTTGGGTTGGGTTGAATTAGCATTTTGCAGGGTTGTGTTTATTTTTCTGAACCCGAACTTAGTTGGTTTCGGTTTCGGTTTCGGTTTCGGTTTCACGGGCAAAACTTTTGGGATGACCCGAGCCAAATATATGTATTTAGAATTCCTTCGTATTAATGGGTTTGTCAGAGTGGTACTTAGGCTCCTTCCGTAAAGACTTCCGCCGGAGTTCGACGCCAGGCTAATACTATTTTATTATTTTTGTTTTATTTTGTTATTTTTGTTCTGTTTATATTATTTTCTTATTTTATTATTTTAGTTTTGTTTATATTATTTTCTTATTTTGTTATTTTTGTTTTGTTTATATTATTTTGTTGTTTTGTTTATATAATTTTGTTATTTTATTATTTTTAATTTGGAATGCTATGGTACTATTTTTAAATATATTGTTTATGCAAATGCTACTTTGTTTTTTTATTATTTTTGTTTTGTTTATATTATTTTGTTATTTTCAGCATTTTGTTATTTTATTATTTTTGTTTTGTTTATATTATTTTATTATTTTTAATTTGAAATGCTATGGTACTATTGCAAATGCTATTTTGTTATCAATTACCCCTCAGTTATTGTTATTGGGTGTAGCTGCTAAGTTTTTGTGTAATGAATTTTTACGTATTCTTGAGTAATATTTCTTATAATATTACAATCTCTTTAGATAGAAAAGGAGACTACACAGGTCTCTTTTTCTATTCAAGGAGGCGATAGCATTATAAGAAATGCTACAAAAGAAGACATGAAAATTCATGCACAAAAACAAGCTAAACATGACTAATAAATAAGTTCGCTATATATTCTATAATAATAATAATAATTATTATATATTTCCTTTATCGGTGAGATATATTGAGAGTTAGAATCTGAAATATGAGTATGTTATTGTAGGGAGGATTACGCGGATTTTTATTGCCTGCACAAAGTCTAAATGCATAAGATCAGAGATAGTCTGTGAAGGAAGTCGTGATCGATTCGGATCGAAAATTGGAGTTTCAAAGTTCGCCATGTAGGTATTGATGTTTCTTGATAACTTTGGACTGAGTTAATTATTACTGTGATTAGAAATAAATTACAATAAAATCCGCGTGCTTCAGGGATTGAACTTGCGCCGTCGAAGTCAAATGAACCGTTCAGCCGGCGACACGTGTCAGCGCACCAGCGCGTCTTCCCTCCCCATGCGCGTCCGTACGCGCGCGTAAGCTCTTTTTTGTTCCGACTTCTATTTTCGTGATTCCATTTCTAACCCTATTTTTATATGAATCACTATTTTTGGATATACTTATATTTTTAGGCTACATAATCAGAGAATTGAAAATTGAAAATAAATTATTATTATTATTATTATTATTATAAAAATGAAAATAAGATGGATTCTGAGTCTGTTGCCAATTAGTTAATTTGAAAAATAACGAATGTGATGTCCATCAATAAATTAAAAAGAAATTGAATAAATTAAAAAGAAATTGATCAAACTAGACCAAATAATTTTTATTACATGAAGCACATTTATATTATAAATCTAGTCTAAATGGTACACCAGCTTTAGACAATCATTTAGTTTTATTAGTAAGATATTGTACCGTGAATTTAATGGCTTCTTTTTGATGGTTTATTGCATGTAATCCATTTGACTCTTTCGGATAAGTTAGCACTCGGGCCTCTTCTGCCATAATTCGCATAGAATAATAAATTTAGAGGTCCATAATTGGGTTAGTTGAACATCCAACAAGATTTATGTACGACTATTAAATAATTATGTTAGTGACAACATAATTTAAAGAATTTAAACACGAACTTAGGACTTCTCATTTTAAAATTGTAGTGTAATGGGCTCTTCCCTTGGGTAAATAAATGAAAATAACATAAATGTATTTTAGCAATCCTGGGAGTTAGGAACTGTAATTTTCATGTAATCATTTTTAGACTCATGTTAAAATATTGTTGGATGTATAACAATGGGCCTCTAAATTTATTATTGATGCACAGTATAGGAGGCCCGTGGGCTAACTTATTCGAAAGAGTCAAATAGATTACCTGCAATAAATAATCTAAAAGTGCCACTAAATTCACCTTATAATATTTTATTAATGGGACTATATGATTGCTTAAAACCGGTCTACCATATAGTCTGGGCTTATAATATATGGTGTGTAATAAAAATTGTTTGGTCTTGTTTTATATCTCCTCTTAATTTATTGATTAGACCACATTTATTATTTTTCAAATTTACAATTTAACTTATGGACATCACACGTGATCCATCTCTATTTTCAATTTTTTTCTTTTATAATATTAATAATTTATTTTCAATTTTCAGATTATGAATCTTCTTAATTATATGAAAACATTTTTAATTCTGCAGCCATAATTCATAACCGTAAATGGAATGATTTTTACCATATGCCTTAAATTTCTAAGTAGTTACTAATATCTGATGTTCATCATTTATGCAGAAATATCAATTTTAAAAGAAAACTGTGGTAAACATTTAAAATATCTTCTTCACCATAATACACAACCATGATCAATTAAAAACAACAAAATAATTTAAAATTTTAATACCTACTAAATTTAAATCAATGAAATGCAAAAACAACTTTTCTATTTAAATATGAGTTATTTTAGGCTAAATTTAACTTATTATTGCATATTTGTAAAAAAGAGATGTGTCAATAGCTTACCGAAAATTATTGAATTTGCTATTCTAAAGTCAGTGTCATGATGTTCCGCGTCATGTTAATATATGTAAACTGTTATGAAATGATATATACATGCGTTATGAAACGTGTGATTGTTATGACTGTAGATGAATTGATATGTTTATGATATAGGATAACAAGAAGTTTTTATTTTAATTATTGGCATTTCCATTAAAAAAAAAAAAAGAGATTAAAATAAATAAATAAATGAATAAAATCCGATGGGAGAAGGGGCGATGGAGATAAGAGTGTTTGGAATCGAAATTGAGGAGCTTACACATATCATAACGTGTCGTCCCCAAACCACGTCGTATTAACAGGTGTCTCTCTTCTCTCAAACCCCATTTCCTCCATTTTAAATCCCACAATCCTCAATTTCTCAGCCATGCAATTCAAAATTAAACCTTTCCAAGAATTTTCAGATCCTTCAAGAACCCAGAAATTGCTCTGTTTTGCATGCTTTGATCATCGAGGAACTGTTTTGAGCTGTTTTTGCCGTCGCCACCGCCGCTATGCCGCCGAGACGATATGCTTTTGGACGGGCCGATGAGGCCACCCACCCTGACTCCATTAGAGCCACCTTGGCTGAGTTCATTTCCACTTTCATCTTCGTCTTCGCCGGGGAAGGCTCTGTTCTTGCTCTTGGTATGTTGTTCTAAAAAATTCTTCATTTAAATTCTTACCCAAATGCATGCATGAATTAATTGATTAATCCTTCGATTTTGCAGACAAAATTTTCAGTCCAGCAGATTATGGAAGTTATGGCCATGGAGGTTACAGTCGCGGTCACGGTTATGGTCGGAGGAGGACCGACACGGGCCGAGGTGCATCCGATTTAGTTGTGATAGCAATAGCGCACGCATTCGCTCTGTTCTCAGCGGTTGCAGCGAGTATCAACATCTCCGGTGGGCATGTCAATCCGGCTGTGACTTTTGGCGCTCTTCTTGGCGGGAGGATATCACTTATCCGTGGAATTTTCTATTGGGTAGCTCAAATTTTGGGTGCCATCGTCGCTTCACTGCTCTTGAGACTCGCAACCGGTGGCATGGTAAGAAAAGGAAATGATTTGTTTATGATGTTGTTGTTTTTTAAAATGGATGAATGATTTTATAATTGGGAAATTGCAGAGGCCTATGGGGTTTTTCGTTTCATCAGGGATATCAGAAATGCACGGCTTTCTGCTAGAGATAGTGCTGACGTTCGCCTTGGTGTACACAGTGTACGCAACAGCAATAGACCCAAAGAGAGGCAGTTTGGGGACGATAGCGCCACTGGCAATAGGGTTAATAGTGGGGGCTAATATTCTGGTGGGTGGGGCGTTTGATGGGGCGTGCATGAACCCGGCGAGGGCGTTTGGGCCGTCGTTGGTGGGGTGGAGATGGGACAATCATTGGATCTACTGGATCGGGCCATTGCTGGGAGGTGGGCTTGCTGCGCTTGTTTATGAGTACTTGGTGATTCCTGTTGAGCCTCCTCTGCATACTCACCAGCCCTTGGCTCCGGAGGATTACTAAGCTTTTGGTTTTTGAATTTGTAGAAACAGATTCGAGTGTGTGGTTTGGATGTGAGACTGTTGTTTTTTTGTAGTCTATTTTGTTTGTTTGTTGTCTCCGTTGGGGTTATTTGTGGTGTTTATGTTGTTCATCAAGGTAATAAAAGCAATACAGCTTACATCTTTTTGTGGTGTTCTTTGTTCTGTTTGGTTTGAAAATTAGAAGGTGGGTTCATTGTTTTTGGAGCTTAATCCTTATCCTTTTCGACCTTGATGATAACGAAAAGTGGGATATGGGTATGCCGTATAGGTTCAAAAGTTTTGATCTTTATCCTTTTTATGTTGATTGAATTTGGTCTATTTTAACATGAATTCGATGTGCTCTGCATTAAGTGGAGTCATTCCGATAAGGATGACCTGTACAAATGGTGGATTTGGGATCTGGGTGGTTACAGGATCTGGGTCGTTACAAGTAGTATCAGATATTGAGGAATTGTCCATACGTAAAATCATCTGGGTCGTTACAGATAGTATCAGAGATCTGGGTTGTTACAGATCTGGGTTGTTACAAAGACACATCCTCACAAATAGTATCAGATCTGGGAGTATCAGAGATCTGGGTATCAGAGATCTGGGTTGTTACAAAGACACATCCTCTGAGTTGTTACAAATAGTATCAGAGCCAGACAACATGTGTCAGCGAAGACAACATGCCAGTACACATCCTCTGGGTTGTTACAAATAGTATCAGAACCAGACAACATGTGTCAGCCTTCTCGCTGACCTCCACGGTGTGCCAGTAAGGATGCTGGGCCTCAAAGGGGTTGTTACAAATAGTATCAGAGCCAGACAACATGTGTCAGCCTTCTCGCTGACCTCCGCGGTGTGCCAGTAAGGATGCTGGGCCTCAAAGAAGGTAGATTTGAAGACGTCCCACAATTGGAGGAAGGAAAGTGCAACGGACTCCGAAGGGGTGGATTGTGATGTTCCACATTGGTTGGGGAAAAGAACAATTGTAACCTCCCGGAGAGGTTGAGGAGAACAAACCACAAAAGTGTAGAAATCTTTACCTAGCAGTCGAGGGGAAGCTCGAAAAAAAAAAGTCCAAGAGAACAATATCTGCTAGCGGTAGATTTGGGTCGTTGGTCGTTACAATAATCACACGTCAACATCTTAATCTAATATATGTGTCATGCTTTTCAATCGATTTTAATTGATTCCGAACTCTTGATCATAATCTAATAGACATGTAATGCTTAGAAGTTGACTCCCAACTTCAAATGTCTTTGGTAAATTCTATGTTTTATAATTAATTCAAAATATAAGAAAAATAGTTTCTTTAGCAAATTTGAAGCAAAAATGGATGGAAATTATAATCATTTTAAAGTTAACTTGTTATAAATTTCGTGGGGGTAGTAATAAAAGTTTCAATTTTCTTTTTTTTTTTTTCCCTATATAAAAGGTATACAATTGGGCTGAAGGTTGTTTGTTTGGAATCAGATCTAGCTATGAAGAGCCTTGACGCAATACGAAGGGGAACGACATACTTCTGTTTATTGTTATACGATTGCTTGCAGGTTCTTTCGCAATGCAGATTCATAGGTTCTCCCCATCTTCCAGCTTCATTCTTTATCTATGGAACTTGATGATTAGAAGCTCTGTCAATGGCGGGTTCTTCGCCCAAGCTCTTGAAGCCTACTCGTTTATGTGCCACTTCGGAATTCATGGTAACAATTTCACATTTTCTCTCCTCCTCAAGCCTTTGCGCAAATCTTGCTTCGATCGGTGATGGCAGTTGGCACGATGCTCCACGCTCACCTCATCCGTGATGGGTTCGAATCAGACATGTTTGTTCAAACCTCGCTTGTCGACATGTGTTCCAGAGTGCTCTGACGACTTGGCTTCTTCACGCCAAGTGGTCGACGAAATGTCTACAAGAAGTGTTATCTCTTGGAATGGAGTTCTGTGATTACAGCTTATTCTCGCGGTTTTCGGGTTAATGAAGCGTTAAAGGTACGCCTGTGGCAAATTTCTCCCATCCAAATGTATGTAAACCTTGGTCAAATTCATGCAGCTTGCTCTGTTTTTATGAGATAGTGATTTTTTTCATGCCACCAGCAATGTTACCTGAGATCATTAGAGAGAGAATAAGTGCCAGCGAGAACACTGGCCCCGAAGGGGTGGATTGTTAGATCCACGTTGGTTAAAGAGGAGACTGATAAGGACATGGAAACCTTTTCTTACCGGATGCCTTTTAAAAACCTTCGAAAGGGAGAGCATAGAGAAGACAATATCAAATAGCAGTAGGTTTGATGGTTACAAATGATACCAAAGCCAGACACTTTCGGGAAAGCATAAAGAAGACAATATCCAATCCACGTCGGTTAGAGAGAGGACCAAAGCATTGTTTATAAGGGTATGGAAACTGTACTTTAAAAATCTTGAGGGAACCTGAAAGGGAGAGCATAAAGAAGACAATATCTACTAGCAGTAGGTTTGACGGTTACAAATGGTATCAAAGCCGGACACTTTCAGGAAAGCATAAAGAAGACAATATCTACTAGGAAAGAGTTTGACGGTTACAAATGGTATCAAAGCCGGACACTTTCAGGAAAGCATAAAGAAGACAATATCTACTAGCAATGAGTTTGACGGTTACAAATGGTATCAAAGCCGGACACTTTCGGGAAAGCATAAAGAAGACAATATCTACTAGCAGTGAGCTTGACGGTTACAAATGGTATCAAAGCCAGGTACTGGGTCAGTGAGTTGACTGAACCTTAAAAAGGGAGTGGATTATGAGATCCCACCTCGGTGGGAGAAAAAAATGAAGCATTCTTTATAAGTTAGAAACCACTTTATAAGCTAGAAACCTCTCCCTAATAGACTCATTTTATCTACTATTTAAATAATACTCTGAGAGAAAGGGAGCACAAAAGGAAAAGTTTAAAAAGGAAGCTATCTACAGGCATTGAGCAGCAGGATTTGATTGCTTGACGAATTAGGAAGGTTGAAGATACTCCAACAATCTGTGATCATTTATGTAGCAGATAAAATTGAGATTGTTTCTTGAACATCTACAAAAGTTTCTTGGAATTTTGAAATATTTAATAAACTGAAGATGATTCTCATATGTTCCTCTACAAAAGATTGATTCTTATATTTAAGAAACTGTACTCAGGACTGGACAACAAATAAAATTTGAATTACCTCTGTTCCACCTGATTCAAGCTCTCCAGTATTGAGAAAGAAGAACAAGGCTTGCAAATTTGTTCTCTGCTAGAAACGAAGAACTGTGATCTGCACTCAGAATCAGATATACATTTTGTGCCGCCCATCTTGTAATATATTGTGGTTTCATAGTTTATGGTGCTCGCATCTTCTCAACAATGTTCCTGCTCTTTTCTTCAATGGTTCGTCTCTTTTCTTCTAGTTTCTCCCCCATCTTCTTCCCTATTTCTAGCATTCTTGCTCTTCTTCCTGTTCTCCTTGGCGGCTTTGGATCATCTTCCTCAGCGTTATGATTTTCCTGCCCAGATGAGCTTCTAGAACTAGATGGTGATTCATTCTCCTGCGCCTCTACTCTATTTTGCTGCAAATTTTCTATTTCTTTGTCATTTTCTAATAAAGGGATTTTCATTTCATCTTCGTCCAATGTCTTACTTGAAGCTGGAGCTGGATTACCACTACTTGATGAAGCCTTTGATGCATTTACCAAGTCAGTGTGTGGCTGAGAAGGCTCGTTCTGAGGTATTTTATGCTCAATGGAGATGGTTTTACTGGCTTCAGATCTATTTTTTGGTTCAACAGGATTGGATCTTTGATTTTCACATGAAGATTTGTTATCAGAAGCTCCTTGGTTGAACCAGATCAATGGTGCAACGTCCCGTGGAACCCAGTCGTCCTTCTCGGCCATCATGAATGGAATGAATATACTTTCACTGTTGGGGAGCACTAAAGTATCCTTGATCACTGCCTGCATAGTAGGTAACACATTAGCAGAATATCAGCAGGATTTACACAACATCGCTTAATTTCATGCTGCATTTTAATAACATGTAATGAGTTTAGTGTTCATGCTGCTGCATTTTAACCTTTCAGACACTGGATTACACACTTGATCAAGAGGATTCAGGCAGCGTTTTAGTTTTAAACATGGTTACGACGATCGTGGAAAGCGAGCGCTAACAAATTCATATACTTGAGGTATGATTTTCGATTTGAAACCATCATTCGTGATTCTTTGTTATCACTGCTTCCTTCTTTTAAATATGAAACAAACATATCACGACACGAGTTTCTTTGGCTCCATCACAAGCTAACGTGCTAGCATGAGGCTTGTGCGATGCCAACGATCAAAGAGAAATACAATATTAGTAGCCTTTTGAGAGGATTAACTGTCCTAAAATCTACCCATTATGGACGGATTCTTGAAAATTAAGCCTACTGAACTAACTTCATGTTAGGAAACACATCTCCATACCTTAAGCCGGTTGTTCAAAAACTGAGCAACATGTGCACTAGATATCTTATGGTCCCCAAACGATGATTCCAATCGCACCTCCAAATCTGGCATGGATGTAAAACTGTACCATAGCTGATCAGAAGGAGGCGGTTTTATATGTACCCGCAGCGTCCCTCGGAGAGATGCAACCTTTAGTACCAAAGAGATCGGCACCTATAAATTCAAAAACAAATGAGAAAATTATGAAAGGGGCTAACTCCATGCATCCAAGACATCTAACAATGCCTCTTAGTTTCAGGATACACACTTAAACTTAACTATCAAACGCGAAGGTCGACAAACCTGAGAAACCTGTTTAGCAATAGAATTCATTAGAGATTTCCACTTGGATCCACTAGAGTATGAGGACGTGGGGTTCTTACTGTTTTCCGACCCACCTGCAACCGAACGTTGAACTACTGAGATTATAATTGAACCTAAAATCAGAATTCTATCTCTGATCTTATGCATTTAGACTTTTGCAGGCAACAAAAAGAATTATAAGTTACCAATTCATGAGGATAGAACATATGAAAACCATTTAATGGTTAGTCGCTCACCTTCGTCGTTCTGTTCTGTTCCTTCAGAGGTACTGAACTGCTTTCGAAGATAAACTTCTAGAAATGAAGAGACCTCCCCAACATCACTGGAATCAGATTTAGAGTCTACTGCGCTTTTTTGAAGATCTAATTCATGAACTTCAATTCTAGTTTCGATATCTAAGGCAAAGCCTCCAGAGTATTCAAAGTCAACCTCCAAGGCCCATACTTCACTCAATTCAAAGGGAAGAACCCTTATAGTATTGATATTGGGCGGGAGGTTTCCAGGATGAACTTTAGTACAGCTAACTTCGCGAATGTAACTTGGAGTCCTCATGTTCGACAACATCCTCTGCAATGACAAACAAAAGTATTCATCAAACAGTAAGAGAACGTATGTAACAGCCCAAACCCACAGCTAGTAGATATTGTCCTCTTTGGGCTTTCCCTTTCGGGCTTTCCCTTTCGGACTTCCCCTCAAAGTTTTTAAAACGCATCTGCTGGGGAAAGGTTTCCACACCCTTATAAAGGGTGTTTCGTTCTCCTCCCCAACCGATGTGGGATCTCACAATGTAATGATAGGAGTATCAACATTCTCAAAAGAAAAAAGATCTCTTGGGGAAAAAATGAACCTGAATTCGATCGTGCAAGGATTTCATTAGCCCTTCATTGCTTTTGGCATCAAAAAAGAATCTTGACATCAACAAATTCCAACCAAGTGTTCCATCATCAGTCAAGAATCTGTCATCAGAATCTGCCTCAGAAATAACAGAGGCATGACCATGGTGGCTTCCTGAGTGAACCATTGATGGTGTTGCCATATCTTCCTCAAATAAACTTTTAGTACTCTGCGCCTTTGGAATTCCCTTCCCTAAGCCCGACGACGAAACAAAACCTGGACTCGGATGAAACCTCTCACTAAAGTTTTTTTCTTCACGCAAAGAAGAAGAAGAAAATTTTACTTTATAATCTGAAGCAGCCTTAGAAGTCTTCTTTGCCAGTTTTTTGAAAAAGAGCTGAACCTTCGAAGGAGCGTTAGGCTTGATATCCTTATCAGTAGCTTCAGAATAGTACCCTGCAGAGGGCTTCATAAATGAAGGATACCCAGTTCTTAAAGAAGAGGTATAACTATGGAACTCTTTCTGTAAATTAGCAAACCACTGCAGTCTTTCTTTGTCAACACATGAAGCTAAACGGAGGGCTTTACACCATGATTCCTTCTCCCAGGAAGTTTCAAGAAAAATGAAGATTGTTTTACTTTCATTATAAACTATGGAGGTTCTGTTTTCCAATTTTAAAGGGAACCTTTTCACCCTGAAATACCAATAATCAAATTATAAAAACATGGCGTCTGGAATTCAGAAGAACAATAAAAAAAAACACAAAACTTAAGTTCTTATTATGTACCCTCAGATTCAAATTCTATACCGATAACAAGTATTACACTCTAACACATAGCAGAAAAGATTTCCAACATTGATACACATCGAAACCATTAAGGTACCAAATAAATTCAAACAGAGTAACAAACCAAGTATTCTGCACCTTCCACACATCAAGAATATCAACATTTTAATAGCTATAGCTTGTAGGGTCGATTTAGAGGAATGAACAAGCAACAAGAACACGCAGCATGAGAAAATTTAAGAACAGTACACACAGCTAATTTTACTTGTATGCATAGCCACGAGCTCCTTTAAATTCAACCATTTCTTACCAGATCATAACAAGGAGAAGAAAAGCTATTGAAAGAATATTGGGCAGGGTTGAAGCTTTTAGAATTGAATTCAGCATCTCAATAAGTAAGAATAAAAGAATAAAATGTCTGTAAGCCAAAAACTTTGAGCATGAAGAACATCATCATATGCTAGAATGAACTTTTTATATTGAAATGAAATATGAAAGAAGATACCATTTTCTTGAAGGCAAGGTTGCTGCTGAAACGGCTTCAATGGTGCAGCCATTTAATTGAATTGTTTTCGTATTACCATCTGATTCTGATATAATTAACGTCTGGTCCTTGATTCTTGCATACTTTTTTACAGGAGCTACCTCCAAGAAATCTTTCCCTTTCTTTTGTTCTCCAGGTGCTTTCTCTATTATATCTTCTAGCACATTTGATTCTAATATCCATACCCAACCCTGCCAAACAAAGAGATCATATCGCAAGAACAAAATCCAGAATTATTAGTCCATTTAGTAAACCCAAGAACAACCAACAATACGATTTCAGTCAATTTTTTGCGTGTTTGAACTCCGAAACGAAACAAGAACACAGAAAACCTGAATTGAATACCTGCTTGTTGGAAAGAAATTCAAGGGATTGAAGAGGATCTGGCTCGGATTGCTCTAGCTTGGCATTGGCTTTAGCTAAGTCCTTTTGAGACCTCTTGCTCAACTTGTTCAAAATGATATAGACTGCAAGAGCCTCCGCCGCAAGGATTGCCACAACCCCAAAACCAAAACCGAATAGAAACGTCAGAATCAAGAGCGACCCCATTTCAATTGTTCGCAATCACCAACGAACTCTAACCATGAAATCTCACGAAATCGAGTTGCAGGTACTGGAAAAAGGGATTGGGAATGGGGGGGAAAGTGGAGAAAATGAACGAACAATGCGACCCCTAAACCCCAAAAGGAAAAATATCGAAAGAATCTGAATCGGAAACTCTGCTTGGGTCCAGCTTAGTGCCAAGTTTGCTGGAAGTAAAAGTAATCGAAATCAACGGAGTGTAACGCTTGAGATTCTTCTTCTTTTTCACTAATTACAGAGAGCAACAGCCACAAACACGGAGAAGAAAAGAATTCCTTCAGTTTCATAGACGGATTGAAGAGAATTGATTAGGGCCTCATTTTATAGTTAATGGGAAAGCTGGATTTTGAACCTTCTTCCAATCGAAGAAAGTTACAGATTCTTTCCTAACAATTTCGTTTTTTCTTCTTCTTCACGATAATTCCAACTGTTCTTAATCTAATTCTCTAAATTCATGCCTGTTGATGAGCGGTGTTTTTCCACATTCGAGGTGGGTTTTTTTTTTCTTTTTTTCTTTTTTTTTTTTTTCTTTTTAACTTAATTAAGAGAGAAAAGTAATTTGTATTTACTTTGATGTAGTTTGTTTGTTTTTATTTCGATTTAAATTTTATTGATTTTTGTCTTATATTTTATTTGATGTGATTTATCCTTCGTCTTGTTAAGATTCAAAGTCTCGAAAAACGGAGTTATGACAACATATTATTGGTTCATTTTATAAATTCATTTAAAAAGATGTTAATTTTTTCTACTCTACAGGTTCTATGGTCGGTCCGCGACCCCTGGATACCGAAGGCGTCCTTGGGGTGATCTCGTAGTTCCTACGGGGTGGAGACGATGGGGTTGGTCCATGGATTTTCCTTCTTTTTGCCGCATTTCGCTCAAAGGGTTGAAGGAAGATAGTGCATCAAGCTGTTCTCAAGGGCCAACTTTATCCTCTTCCCGAGGGATCCCAGATGAGGGAACCTAAGAGAGCCACCCAACTTGATCCTCTTCCCCAGGGATCTCAGATGAGGGAACCCTAAGAGAGCCACCCAACTTGATCCTCTTCCCCAGGGATCTCAGATGAGGGAACCCTAAGAGAGCTGCCAACTCCGATCCTCTTCCCCAGGGATCTCAGATGAGGGAACCCTGAGAGAGCTGCCAACTCCAACTACCGTTCATGTACGATCCATACTAGATCTGACCAACTACCCATCCTACTTCCTCTACGTTCTCTATCATACTTTTTATCTTGTCACTTTGATTTTGATCAAATATATTTCAAAGTTATTTTAAATCTATTAAATATGATTTTAATTATTTCAAAATAACGATCAAATCAATGACCTTCGTGATAACTTAAAACCGAACAATATTGCTATTTTTTTTTTTCTTATCTACCAAAATAACCCAAATTTGAATTAAAAAAAATAAATATTTTAGGAGAAAAAAAAAATTAAAACCAAGCCCAAAAATTATTTTCAAATTTTTCAAGAAAGGAAGAACCAAAATAAGAAAATCGGGGTAAAATAATGGTAAATTCAAAAATAGAAAACTAAAATGAAGTCATAATGAAACGAGATTCGAATCTCCCTCTGAACTTCGAACTATATATTTCCTACTCTAGCAACCATTGAAGAACGATTAAAGTAAAGACAGAGAGAAACAAGAACAAAAACTTACATTACAACTCCACCAGATAAACAAAATTGACACTCAATTACAAAACAACTCCCAATCAGGCATGTCTTAATAGCAACTTACATGTCTAGGGAAGTTCATACCATAAAAGGTTAAAAGCAGACTGGGGAGAAAAACTGAAGTCTGAATCCAGAAAAAAACCCCTCAGCCATGCCTCTGCTATTAAACCACAGCAATGTTCATCATTTTTCATGAGCAAAAAAGTACAGAAGCGTTGGTTCTGAATCAAAACTCCTGGTTTTCTAACTGTGAAATGAACTGCAGTGAGCAGAGGCAGAGGTAAGAGCTTCTCATGTTGGTTGCAAAAGCATGAACAGAAATATACAACCTGCATGAAGGAGAATCAGTAAGCCAGCCTACGAAATGGAAACTGATTATTTACATGCTCGAGTGCAGGGAAAAGAAGTTGAAGTCGTGATGCTGGACGCCGAGCTGCTTCAACCATGAATCAGCTGCATGATAGAGATCGACGATTCGGTCGTAGTCAGACGTGTCTGGCTTCAACCAGAGGTCTCCCTGCATTCTATAAGTGGCTAACCCAAATGGAGAAAGGCTAGTAGAAGTAGAAGTACTAGTTTTGCCATCGATTTGACCCCCGGTATCGGATTCGGAACAACTACATCCATCTTGCCCTTCATGATCCATAGAGCAATCTGCAGTCATCAAACATTTAACTTTGTAGTGTATAGACAGATATTGGTTCATAACATTTCTGAAAAGAAACATTGATAGTCCCACACCTTGAAAAGATGATGACAATGTATGATACGTTAGAAAGCACGTCGCGAAGTCTTTGTCGTTTTTCTGACTAGGGATATGATAAATAGGGTACCTGAATCAAGTTAAAAGCATTGAACAGAACCAATAAGCAAAAGGAAACGGCAAATAAGCTTTTGCGTGGATCGGTCAATAGGGAAGGCGAATTTTACCAGGAAACAGCCATCCAACTAGCTGGAGAAAGATCCACACTCCTAAGTGTAGTTAGTGCTGGATAGTTTTGAGTTAGTTCCCTTATCTGAAATGCAGATCGTCTAACATAAGCAAAGAAGAAGATGCTGATAATATCATTTTACACTTCTTCAATGCTTTATGTGTTCTTGCAGTACTCGACCATCTAAATTCCACCTATTTTCTTTTTTCATTTGAATATCAAAACTATCTTTTGATCTTCTATCGAAGGCTTATCGACAAATATAGAGCTGTTAAATTTGAAAACATCAGTTTCTATCCGTGAAGATAAATACCGTGATCAATTTAGAACAACGAAGGATCTACCTTGTCCATAAAAGGCACTCTCCAATAAGGAGAAGACATCTCCATATACTGTAAAGAGAGGTAGCCAAGTTTTTCCCTCAGCAGCCACGATCCCTCCTGGTCGAAGATCGAATCTTCAGAAACAGCATCCCATGTCCTGCTAGAGTTGTTGCTCAGGGATCTTGACAAGATATCACTCCAGCTATCGTCACTCCAAGAATCGCTTTCACATTCTGCCATGTCACTATCATATCTTCGGCTTCTACACACATAACTCGAACAAATATAGCTCATTTGCAACACAATGCACTAAAAACTAAATTGTATATCAAACATTTCCTTTAAAACTCACACTAATCTTCCCTCTTTCATAAATTCCAATAAACAACCATTTGTCTAAAAGAAACATATCAGTTTTTGTAACACCCCAAGCTCACCGCTAGTAGATATTATCCGCTTTGGCCCGTTATGCATCGCTGTCAGCCTCATGATTTTAAAACACATCTACTACGGAGAGGTTTCCACACCACTATAAGGAGTACTCCATTCCCCTCTTCAACCAACGTGGGATCTCACAATTCACCCCCCTTAGGGGCCAGTGTCCTTGTTGGCACACCGTCCAGTATCTAGTTCTGAGACCATTTGTAACAGCCCAAGCCCACCGCTAGCTAGCAGATATTGTCTTCTTTGGGCTTTCTTTTCTAGGTTTCCCCTCAAGGTTTTAAAACGCGTCTACTATGAAGAGAATCTAGCCCTACTCCGACCAGTGTCTCGCACCATCCGGTGCCTAGCTCTGAGACCATTTGTAATAGCCCAAGCCCACCGCTAGCAAATATTGATTGTTTTGACTCGTTACGTATCGCCATCAACCTCACGATTTCAAAACACGTCTGCTAGGAAGAGGTTTCCACACTCATATAAGGAGTGTTTTGTTCTCCTCTCCAAGCAATGTGGGATATCACAATCCACGCCCCTGAGGGCCCAGTGTCCTCACTGGCACACCACCCGAAGCCTGGCTCTGATACCATTTGTAACAGCTCAAGCCCACCACTAGCAGATATTGTCCGCTTTCACTCGTTACGTATTGTCGTTAGCCTCACGGTTTTAAAACACGTCTGCTAGAGAGAGGTTTCCATACCCTTACAAGGAGTGCTTCGTTCCCCTCTCCAACTAGCATGGGATCTCACAGTTTTCAAACTTCAAAGGCAGCAGAAGGAAATGAAAGTTGCTTCAGTATACCTGGAAGGCGGAACAGACTTGCTTGTGTAGATCTGAATTGCAGACAGATAAGGCACGTAGAATTGGGTAGCAGTTTCAAAAGCATTCAACTGTAATGGTATACCAGCACCATATGCACTCCATTCATCGTAGTAATCCCACAGCTCACCAAGCGTGAAGTACCGAATGGTATCTTTATCAGGTTGTTGCCACTGACTATTGAGATCATGAAGACAACTCTATAAGGAAAAGAAACATCGTAGGCTTAGAGGAAGCAATCAAAGGGATAACATGCAGCGATATCATCAATAAATGAGCAAAAAAGATCAAAAGCCATTAAATCTCATTTTGAAGACTTTAACGTTAAAGACATTCGACAATTTTTCTGATGACCCACATCAATGAAATTTAAATTATGAAAGTATTTATTCATGGCCGGAAAAAGAAAAAAAAAACTTCAAAATAATCAAAATGCCACGTGGCGCAGAGGAAAGACTTGTAATGACAAGACATTTGAAAACATGTCGTATGTCCTATCTATTTAATTTATTTTTCAAGCAAATGACAAAAATAAGAAATTCTGAAGATAAGGGTGGGGCCAACTTCGACGAAAATAATAAATTTGCTTATTTATCTAAATTAAATTGAGCTTCAAAAAATGACATTAAATCTTTAAATAAATAATAATTATGACTTACGTCGGCCCATTAAGGGCCCACTACATTAATTATTTGTTATGGAAAGAAATTTGCGTAAAATTAAGATATGGAAAGAAATTTGCGTAAAATTAAGATATGGAAAGAAATTTAAGAATGAACTTTTTGTTAATTCCTTTCCATGATTTACTTTTATTTTATTTAATAAATAAATAAATAAAGCTGACCATGGGGAAATGGAGAAAATTATATTGGTGGTGGAAAATGGGGGAATTTTCAATTTCCAAAATTAGGGTTGAGGTGGAAATTGAAATAATTATATAATAAAAATTATCCACATCGTGAGTCACATGGTTTTGCAGATACAAATTCAGAAATAAATAAATGAAAAATTATAACGGAGGGAAGGGTGGAAAATGTAGGATTTATAATGAAATAATAAATAATAATTAAATAATTAAATAATTAAAGAAAAAATGCTGAATATATATATAATATATTTTATTTTTACCCGAGGAAGAGTTCGCCAAGGAACGCAAGGAGTAACGCAGTGAAGAAACCGTTCCAAATTCGAGGAACTAAACGGCGCCGTTTGAGACATCGATTTTCTCGTTCTTTTCGCCTCCTCTGATCGAAATTCCGGCTAGGTCTTCGTTTCGTTCAGAGGAATGTGCGTTTCCGGTGGTGGATGATTGACGAATTGGTTGAATATAAAGAAGAATGAGGCACCTGATCGGAAAATCCGGCTGGTGAAAAAGGAAAGAACAGAAGGAATTGAAAATTGAGAGAAATAAAAAAGGAAAAGCAAATTCAGCGGCACAGTGGAAGAATCGATTACAGAGAACGAGCAATGAAGATAAAAGGAAAGGAAAAGAGAGAGAAGAAGATGAAAACATACTCTTAATTAGCAATCAAACCACCGGCGAATCTCTGGTTCAGTAGAGTCGTGGTTTTCCGAAATGGTGGAAGAAGAAGACGGAGGAAGAAAGCAAAAGGTCGAATCGAGAGATGAAGAAGACGAAGAGTTGAGGATAACGCTGAAATTCGAGCAGAGGTTTTGACTGAGAATTTGTTTCAGAGAGAAAAAGGTTTTAATGGGAACTGGAGAGAGAGAGAGAGAGAGAGAGAGAGAGAGATTCATTGCATTTTTTAAATCAGTTTTATTGGGAATTAATTGAAGTAATTGGGTGAAGGAAACCGATGGTTTGGAATTGGAAATGCCAATAAATAAATAAATAAATAAATAAAATGGTTAGAGATAAAGACGAGGGAATTTAATAAAATAAGGTTTTGGAGGAAATTATGTTATAATATTTAATAAACATGGAAGGGGGGAAGAAACCAGAAGGGCTAAAATTGCAAATTAGTGTTTCTTTGGGGGGTGTTTTGTAAATATCCTAAATTTAAGTTACAGACTTTTCCTTGTCGCCGCGTGTAGAGGGGACGCAGCGGCAAGGCAATGGCGGGCACTGCTGAGCGTGCTTACACTACCCTCACCCAACCAACACGTTTGCAACCAAACCGTTCTGTTCATACGCCCTTCGACACCTAACTATTTCATTTTAAAAACATTTAATACTCGAACAATATGAGTTTATAAGCAAAATATTATCTCTATTTTACCCGACATTTTTTTAATAAATTAAAAGTAAAATCACCAAAACTTATTCTTAAATTAGACAAACCATACCATTCTAAATATTCATGATTCCTACCATGATATTAAAGTGGGTGTATTTTGGAAGGCTCCAAAAATTTTTTTATATTTTTTTATTTATCATTATAAATACTTTTAATTAATGAAGTACCATCTCTAAGCTTTAAAATGATTTTATTTTTTCTAACAATGTTTTTAAATTTTAAATTTGGCTGAAGATGTAAAAATAATAATAAATGTGTTGATATTTATATTTAATGCACTCTATTTAATTCGAATAATAAAATCAATACTAAAACTGTATATTAAATAGATATAAATTAAAATAAATTAATTATGTTAACTTTTTACCATTAGAAACTCGCATGAATTTTTATGGGATTATTTCCAAATTACTAAATATGGATAGTTAGATAAATATTTTAATTTTTGAATTTATCAGCATATTAATATAATTACCGAAACAAAAATTAAAGTGATATATATATTTATTTTAATTTTTGAATTTTGGGAATTGGGAAAATAGAGAGAATTAGAGAATTAATTAGCTTTACTTGGCTAGGAATTTGGTAAAACGTATTGATTTTGTTAATATTATTTCCAGATAAAAATAAATAAATAAATAAATAAAAGGCAAGATATTTTAATTGGAATTTGCGTATAAAAGGAAATTAGGAGAGGATTAATATTTTGACTATTAAATAAAAATACAGATTTTGTTGGTGATTTGATGCCAAATATATAGTTTTCATTTTATTTAGGTTTGACCTAAATCTAGAAATATGACATTTTTACCCTTCTGCTTGTCTACTCTATCCACTATAGTCCAACATAGAATTTTTATTTTATGACCACAAAAGTCATTTCCAAGCTAAAAGTTGAAGTTGAATAATACTATAAAACTTTATTTTAGTATTAAAATTTAATTAATAATAAAGTTTTGAAGAAAGAAATAATATTTTGATAAAACTTAAATTAATTATAAATATTATAATTAACCCTAAATGTTTTATTTATTAATATTGAATTTTATAATTTGATAAAGTTTTTGGGCCCAATCCATTCGGGTGGGTCTTCCCTTCGGCCCATTTTGTTATTTATAAATTATATATATATAAAAAAAGAAAATTTAATGGTATGTCTATTTATTTACCCAACATCAAAAACCAAAATAATTTATCAGGTTTAAAGCTAAGCTATAGGTATTGAGGGGTAGTTTAGGCATTAATAATTTTAATTTTAGTTTTTTTTTATTGGATTTTAAATAATATCTTAGAGTTGGTTGAAATTTCATTTATTGTCATTTGAAGAATTCTGCCGAATTTTATTTTTCTAAAAAAAAAAAATTACAGACCCAATAATATTTATATGAAATTAAAAGTAGAAACTATAGTGATTATCAAAAATTAAAAATACCTAAAAATGAAACATTTATTGATATTGTTAAATTTCTTTTTTAAAAAAAAAATTAAGATAAATTGAATGTTTATAAATAAGAAATACATTTATATTAGTACGAGGTCTTTTGGGAAGACGAAAGCAAAGTCATGAGAGCTTATGCTCAAAGTGGACAATATTATGCTATTGTGGAGAGTCGTGATTCATACCATAGTATCATAGTCATACCCTTATCTTAGTTGTCATATCAATAAAATCTTCAAATGTCGAACAAAGAAGTTGTGAGCCTCGAAGGTGTAGTCATAAGTGACTGAAGTGTCGAATAAGTGGTGTATTTTGTTCGAGGGCTCCTAAGAAGAAATCGAGCTTTGATTAAGGAGAGACTGTTCGAGGGCTCTATAGGTCTCAAGGGAGTCTCTATGATGTAGTTTGTTCGAGGAGAGAATTGTTGAGGATTATTTAGAATAAGTTCCATATGGACTAATTAAGTGATGGTCATGAATTTATAAGTAAGAAGTACATATCATACGAGGCCTCTTGAAAAAGCTCAGAGTAAAGTCACGAGAGCGGATAATATGGTTGTACGTAGTTTATAAGGGGTAGTGTGTATGGGAGGGGCTAAGGGTTGAATTTGAATGCAGAGCGGCTAAGGTTTTTAAGAGGCGATGAATTAATAGTCGGTTGGGGTGTGCGTGGCGAGGCTGACAGACTGCGAGGCCCATCTCCTTCCTCTGCAACCAAACTAACTGCTATTAAATGGCGGTTGACTCTTTAAATATGCAAAAAAAAAATTGATTTAGATTTATTGGCATTAATTTTACAAAGAGAAATTTTGCATAAAAAGCGAGAAAGTTTGGTTTCTGTTCATATCGAAGCATGTGGATGAGTTAGAAAGAACAGAGGAGAACAATTTAAAGAGAAAGGTCACTATTCCGCCATGGAAGGTAGAGCAAGCTGTCGGCCTTAGCATTCAATACCCCTACCAACATCTACCAGTTCCCATTAATTACGGATTAGAAATATGGCTTCTCCTTCTTCCTTCCCTTTAATCTCTTCCAAAATTCTCATTCAACTGAACGCTTCATCGCTCATACGATTCGCAATCTTCTGTTCTTTCAGGCTCCTTTTGCATGGGCTTTCCCTTTTTTCTTCTCTGATTCTTCTCGGTCTTAGTCACACGATACCCATTTCACCAATTTCTTTCTTTCATATATTTATACACTTTTTTTGGGGAGGAAGCGGAGGAAAACAGAGGGGTGTTGGAGGAATTGGGAGTGGCGACGGCGGCGGAGATGGAGATTGAGGCGAGCAAATCGACGGGGAATGGGGCGGCGGGGATTGGGTTGAGCCCTTTGAGTGAGACGCTATGGCGAGAGAAGGCGAAAACGGAGATTGTTGGGGGGGTTTCTGCCAGATTGACATGGAAGGATCTGACGGTGATGGTGAGTTTAAGCAATGGAGAAGTTCAGAAAGTTTTGGAAGGATTGACTGGTTATGCAGAGCCTGGAACTTTCACTGCTTTAATGGGGCCTTCTGGTTCTGGAAAATCTACTCTTCTTGATGCTCTTTCGAGCCGTCTCGCTTCTAATGCCTTCCTCTCTGGTACCATTCTCCTCAATGGACGCAAAACTAAGCTCTCCTTCGGCGCTGCGGTCTGTTCTCCTCTGTTTTGCTCTGTTCTAATCTGTTTTACTCTGTTCTTCTATACTATTGGCTCTTTTGATAATCTCTGGGTTTTTTGGGTGATCATTTCCCATAAACATGATTAAAATTGAATTTTAGAAAAAGGGTTTTGAAGGGCGTGCAAGAATTCATTCATTTCGTGGTAGTTTGAGGTAATATATTGATTTTGATGCACTAAAATTGAGTTAGAATTACGTGGGGTTTCTTAAGTGGGTGGATGGGTTTATGAACATTGTTGCTTTCAGCTGAATAAAAGACGGCTGGGTATTGTTTTTCTTGTCTTTTTCCCATTTTTTCCGTCTTGGGAAACAAACACAAAAACTGAAAGAATTATTTGGTTTTTCTTGTCACTCAGGCTTACGTGACTCAAGATGATAACTTAATCGGCACACTGACGGTGAGGGAGACGATAGCTTATTCGGCTAGGCTTCGTCTCCCCGATAAAATGCCATGGGAGGAGAAACGAGCTCTGATAGAGAGCACTATTATCGAGATGGGTCTTCAAGATTGCGCCGACACGGTCATCGGGAACTGGCATTTGCGTGGAATCAGCGGCGGCGAGAAGCGGCGGGTTAGTATCGCCATGGAAATTCTCATGAGACCTCGATTGCTCTTCCTCGACGAACCCACCAGTGGATTAGACAGGTATGTGGAGAAACCCTAACGCTAGAAATCAAATTACCATTGATTTCTTAATTCAATTCATTCTGTGATTTCCGCAGTGCTTCTGCATTCTTTGTTACTCAAACGCTGAGAGCTTTATCGAGGGATGGAAGAACAGTGATCGCCTCAATTCATCAGCCAAGTAGTGAGGTTTTTGAGCTGTTTGATCAACTTTACTTGCTTTCTGGAGGCAAAACTGTGTATTTTGGTCAAGTTTCAGAGGCTTATGAGGTGAGAGTTCTTCCATTTTTGATCTAATGCGAGCTACAGAGCTAAGGTGTTCCGCCATTGTTGGAGGTTTTGATATTAAATTCTTGAACTGTGTAGTTTTTTGCTCAAGCTGGCTTTCCTTGCCCTGCTTTGAGGAACCCTTCTGACCATTTTCTTAGATGCATCAATTCAGACTTCGATAAAGTCAAGGCCACTCTCAAAGGTTCTATGAAATTAAGGGTATAACTTTTTAAGTTACTCTTACGTTTTGCAGTCCATTTCCCTTTTACTCAATGCTGATTCTTAATCCCTTTTCTATTTTCTCCATTCAGTTTGAATCTAGTGATGATCCATTGGAGCAAATCAGCACGGCCGAAGCGATTCGAACTCTTATCGACTTCTATCGTTCATCACAACAGTGTTATGCAGCGAAAGAAAAGGTCGAGGAGATGTCGAAATTTGTAAGTCTTCTACTAGCTACTGTAATCCACTGCCGAATGATTGTTCAGTTCGAATGTTCCTGAAAGTTCTTTGTGTTGCAGAAAGGAACCGTGCTAGATTTGGGAGGCAGTCAGGCTAGTTTCTTTATGCAGGCGTTTATGTTGACGAAGCGTTCGTTCGTCAACATGTCGAGGGACTTCGGATATTATTGGCTCAGGCTTGTGATTTATGTTGTTGTAACCATCTGCATTGGAACCATCTACCTCAACGTTGGAACTGGCTACAATTCCATTCTGGTATTTGATTTTGTTTACTCTGTGGTGCACTTTATAAGACCATCCAAACGCCTGAGTTCATTGTTTAATACTCACAAGTTTATGTGTCTTGATCTGATATATGGTTTAGGCAAGAGGATCTTGTGCGTCGTTCGTGTTTGGCTTCGTTACGTTCATGTCAATCGGAGGGTTCCCGTCGTTTGCAGAGGATATGAAGGTAAAATTCGATTGTTAAACACACTGAAAATGAGAATGATTCCAAGTTTTGAGCATGATTTGTTTCCCCCAGGTGTTCCATAGGGAGAGATTGAATGGTCATTATGGCGTTGGTTCATTTGTGATTAGTAATACAATCTCAGCCATGCCATTCCTGATACTAATCACCTTCCTTTCTGGAACTATTTGTTACTTCATGGTTCGTCTTCATCCCGGTTTCGAGCATTACTTGTTCTTCGTGCTGTGTCTTTACGCTAGTGTCACTGTAGTCGAAAGCTTGATGATGGCAATTGCTAGTGTTGTCCCTAACTTCCTGATGGGCATTATCATTGGTGCTGGAATTCAGGTATGTTCATGTCGTGTCGTGTAATCGTTTCGATTTCTTCTTCTTATGTTTGCTATATGATCAATGGCAGGGTATTTTCATGCTGGTTTCTGGTTACTTTAGGCTACCGAACGACATCCCGAAGCCTTTTTGGCGCTATCCAATGTCGTATATCAGCTTCCATTTCTGGGCTTTGCAGGTAAAACAATAAACAAACAAACACTGTTCTTAAGACAAGTCTTCATGATTGATTAATATATAAACACAATGCATATTCAGGGTCAGTACCAGAATGATCTACTAGGCTTGACATTCGATAACCAGTCGCCAATGCTTCCGAAGCTACCAGGCGAGTACATCCTACGAGTCGTGTTTCAAATCGACTTGAACCGATCGAAATGGGTGAACCTCAGCGTCCTTTTTAGCATGATAGTGATCTACCGTCTCATCTTCGTCGTAATGATCAAGATTAATGAAGATGTGACTCCCTGGATCAGAGGATACATAGCAAGGAGAAGAATGCAGCAGAAAAATGGTATTGTGAACACAACAGTTGCCCCAGATGGCCTCACTCAGTCCCCTTCTTTAAGAAGTTACGTCGCTAACCGTACTACAACGAGGATGAGTAGAAGGTAAAGGCGTGGTTCGTAACGGTATATCGAGTTCATTCCATGTTAATATGACAAAGAGTTCGTCTGTTTTGGTGCAGTTTCATGCTCCATATAAAAGAAGTTTTATGTTAGAATTTCAAGTCATAGTAAGACTATTGGTTTTTATATGAAAGTGTTTTACTTGAAGACACCAATTTTTCTTGAACGGTGAGATCTCATATTGGTTAGAGGGGAACGAAACATTCTTTATACGGGTGTGGAAACCTCTTCAAAGAGAATAATATCTACTGGCGGTAGGCTTGAGCTGTTCATAAACACTATAAGAACATAAATTTTTTCTGATGCTAAAAAGTGTCTAAACGTAAGAACATTGTAATCCAAGTCTCTCCTGATGAAAAAAGTTGTTGGGGGAGGTTTGTCGGGGTGATTCGTCAAGAAACCCTTTGTCGACGCTCAAGCACACAACGTCCCAATCTCACTCATATACTCGAAACAATCTCTCTTGGCTCACATTTACGTTGCTTACGCTCAAAACAATCAAAACTACACGTCAAGGAGAAGATCTGCTACACAATTTGATCTTGTCAAACATATACTAATTTGAGATTCATTACATAACTTTATACACAGAGAGCATCTGAAAATGGGAATTTGATGGGTTAATAGTTAATGCATGGGAATGCAAGTTCGTGAATCAAGGAGGCCATTTGCAACGCCGCAATAGGCTTTAATAGCAGAAGGGGAGCTTTGGCCTTTCTCAGTGCTGTAGAAACGAAGGTAATCTTGATGATCAAACGCCTTAAACTGCTGTGGATGTTTGTCGTCCACCAATTCTTTTGGAATCTGAACAATCCCATCGTTGAACGAAAACAGCCCCACTGAGTATCTCTCTCTGTTTCCACTCATCGTCACTCTGTGCGGCGCCGAGTATATCCTCCCATTGCTCCACGCCTGTCCCAACAACCCCACAATTGTTTGTAAGTTTTTGATGGGTTATTGCTAATTGTAATGGAATTTGAAGTTATTGGGAACTTACAAAGAAGGCATCTCCAGCCATGACGATGAATGATTTGGCAGAAGATTCAGCAGAAGGAGGCTGATATTCAACCCATCTGTTGTCTCTGGTCTTAATGTGTAACCCATTTACTGAATTCTGATGAAGAATGGTGAGGAAGCTCTTGTCGGTGTGAGGGAAAGCTCCCAAATTCATCTCGTTCCGATGTGGGACTCTGTATTTGATCATCCGGAGAAGATATTTGGTGGATTGGGTGTGAGAAAGGAAGAGGCTTTTGAGGCCGTAGCTCTC
The DNA here is from genome assembly GCF_002738365.1 of Cucurbita moschata. Classification (NCBI taxonomy): domain Eukaryota; kingdom Viridiplantae; phylum Streptophyta; class Magnoliopsida; order Cucurbitales; family Cucurbitaceae; genus Cucurbita; species Cucurbita moschata. The sequence goes on along the minus strand of NW_019268552.1, from coordinate 958,072 downwards.
GAACACCATCTTCTTCACCGTCTGCTCCAATTGGGACACCAATTCTGCGTAGGATTTGAGGTTTTCACTGCAAAATAGCATGAGGGTTAGCTCTGAAAGTGAGAAATAAAGGCAGAATGAATGAAGGGAAGAAATTTACCAGAAGAGAGGGTTTGGGCGAGAGGGCCACATGAGGTTGGAGAATGATTGGATGTTGGAGGGAAGAAGAGGGTCTTCAATGCCCATGCTTTCATGGATAGGCATCAATGGGTTCTGCCCAAAGTAGCCATGGAAAGGCTTCTCAGACACATTCTGAACCTTCCTCTCCAATGGAACTTCGAACACCTCCTTCATGGCTTCCATCATCTTCAAAGAACTCGCCTCCATTGAAACGCTGTCGTACAACGCTACAAAGCACCCATATTCTTCAAGTGCTTCCCGTACCTTCTCCCTCGTCGAACCCCACTTCCTCCCTCCGCTCTGCAAATTGTGCGAACTAAATCTCACAACTGGAATCTCACCCGCCATTGATGAACACTAAAACTCAGCTCTGTTAAGTGTTTATTATCTCTGTCTTTGGTTTGGAAAATATGGCACTAAAACACCCTTTTTATACCCAAATTTTGAAAATGGCATCTGTTTTTGTTATTCTTAATGTAACGCTGGGCGGGATTAGTGATTTGACTTAGAAGAAGAGAATTATAATTAATCAATTACCGACCATGCATTTTTCAAACATTTTTCTAATCAAAATCCATGTCAAACTATTAAACAACATGTTTCAGAATTCTGGTTTACTTCTTGGCACACCGTTTTTCAGCCGTCTTCTTTAATTTTTAATTAGTCTTTAATTAAACTCAAATTCTGAATTAACCCAATTTTTCATTCGACTCTCTTGTTCATAACAATCCAATAAGGAATTTAGGAAATGGGTATTGGACTATTCAACACTTTTCTCATTTTCTCTTCATCTAGAAAAAAGACATTAAAAACACAAACAAATTTCTCATTTCTCCGGCACCGGAATGAATTATATGATGATCGGACCAAGGATTAGGGTGATGAATTCTGCGATGGTCAAAGTCGAGCCGGCCGCCGCCTCCCTCCCGGCCGGCTGAATTTATAATTATCATATAAATTTAATAAAGATAAAAAAGACTATATTCTAATATGAATTTGGGTAACGAATTAACGTTCATGAATCCATGGAACCATATCTAATGAACACAATTTTTATGTCACCGACGGCAAGATTTTGTGGAAAAGTGGCTTTCAAGATAAGCTGTTGGCAATGAATCGTGTTGGGTTTTGGAGCCGTTTCAAAATGTCAATTTCCCTTTTTTTTTTAATAAATAAATATTATTATTGACTTTAGAGAAAAATGATTTTTATATTAATAAATATTATATTCTCTTTTATCTTAAAATTTCACCCATATATTCAATATAATTCAACCAAACGAAGAGAAAACAAATATAGGTAAAATCATGACAGGTATGAACGGTGTGACATCAGATTTTCAATAGAACATATTTAAAAGAAATTTTAATAAAAATAAGGTATGACTATCACGTGTCAGTTAGTAATTAATAGAATATTGATGGCATGGTGCATTATATTACCTAAAATGTTGAGTTCACTTAATACGTCTAATTTTATATTAGAATTGATTTAATTTTGAAAAAATTATCATAAAATATAATATAATAAACTAATAATGGGGTGGTCAAATATTATTACATTTACATATTAGAGGGTTGCATTAAATAGTTTATATTATTTTATAAATGAAGAATGACATTATTTTAAAAAAATAATATATAGTTGAAATTTTGGATGTAGACTTTATGAAAAGGACATTATACCACACAAATACCTAAAAGTGCTCCTCATTTTTGAGTCACAAACCAAAGTGTATATGTATATATATATTTAATGCTGACTATATTATAAAGTTTTTGTATATTATGATTATCAAAATAAGAGTGTGTTTGACTTAATTTATTAACTAACTAAAAATGCTCTTCATTACCTAATAAAAAATTATTTTGAATCAAATAGAGAAATAAAATAAATAAGTAAATAAGAGAAAAAAAATATATTCAAAGTGGCTCGTTTTTCAAATAAATGCCCATTTGTCTTAATGAAGGGTTATATATACACATATAATTTGTTTTAAATGAAAGGGTTTTTTTTTTTAAATAATAATATTGATAAAAAATATATAAACCAATATGAACATAGTTCAATTGACATTAAAAAAAAATGAATACAATCCTTATTAAACTATATATTAAAATGAAAAATGCAATCCTTATTGACTTTTAAGCTTATATTAGCTATGCATCAAATGCCACGTATCGCAAATAAAATAATATCACAAATGTAATGCAAAGGTGGTTTGTATTATTTATATTAAATACAATAATGTTTGTTTAAATTATTTTTAGAAATTCAACACATTTATGATTACATAGGGTTCCATATGCCCATTAAATGTTCCATTAAAGCATTTAAAATAGATAAGAATGTGACCGTTTTCTGGTGAAATTTTTGTGTTAGTTAATATGACGCATGGAAATTATAACTGAATTATATTTGTGTTAGTTAATATTCCAACTTATTCTATATATTTATATATATTATAATAATAAAAAAAATAAGATTATGTTAATAAAGTTTGTGTTTTTATTCTAATCCAATCCAACATCCATCACCTAAATTCCTTCTTAGATTATCTTAAACTAGAAAGTCAAACACGGGGATTAAGATGTAAGCAAAAGAATTATGGGTTAATTACAGAATTTTAGTTTAATTAAAGACTAATTAAAAATTAAATAAGACGGCTGAAAAACGGTGTGCCAAGAAGTAAACCAGAATTCTAAAAACATGTTGTTTAATAGTTTGACAAAGATTATGATTACAAAAATGTTTGAAAAATGCGTGGTCGGTAATTGATTAATTATAATTCTCTTCTTCTAAGTCAAATCCATTTTCGAAATTTGGGTATAAAAAGGGTGTTTTAGTGCCATATGTTCCAAACCAAAAACAGAGACAATAAACACTTAACAGAGGTGAGTTTTAGTGTTCATCAATGGCGGGTGAGCTTCCTGTTGTGAGATTTAGTTCACACAATTTGCAGAGCGGAGGGAGGAAGTGGGGTTCGACGAGGGAGAAGGTCCGGGAAGCACTTGAAGAATATGGGTGCTTTGTAGCGTTGTGCGACAGCGTTTCAATGGAGGCGAGTTCTTTGAAGATGATGGAAGCCATGGAGGAGGTGTTCGAAGTTCCATTGGAGAGGAAGGTTCAGAATGTGTCTGAGAAGCCTTTCCATGGCTACTTTGGGCAGAACCCATTGATGCCTATCCATGAAAGCATGGGCATTGAAGACCCTCTTCTTCCCTCCAACATCCAATCTTTCTCCAACCTCATGTGGCCCTCTCGCCCAAACCCTCTGTTCTGGTAAATTTCTTCCCTTCCTTCATTCTGCCTTTATTTCTCACTTTCAGAGCTAACCCACATACTATTTTGCAGTGAAAACCTCAAATCCTACGCAGAATTGGTTTCCCAATTGGAGCAGACGGTGAAGAAGATGGTGTTCGAGAGCTACGGCCTCAAAAGCCTCTTCCTTTCTCACACCCAATCCACCAAATATCTTCTCCGGATGATCAAATACAGAGTCCCACATCGGAACGAGATGAATTTGGGGGCTTTCCCTCACACCGACAAGAGCTTCCTCACCATTCTTCATCAGAATTCAGTAAATGGGTTACACATCAAGACCAGAGACAACAGATGGGTTGAATATCAGCCTCCTTCTGCTGAATCTTCTGCCAAATCATTCATCATCATGGCTGGAGATGCCTTCTTTGTAAGTTTCCATTAACTTCAAATTCCATTACAACTAGCAATAACCCATCAAAAACTTACAAACAATTGTGGGGTTGTTGGGACAGGCGTGGAGCAATGGGAGGATATACTCGGCGCCGCACAGAGTGACGATGAGTGGAAACAGAGAGAGATACTCAGTGGGGCTGTTTTCGTTCAACGATGGGATTGTTCAGATTCCAAAAGAATTGGTGGACGACAAACATCCACAGCAGTTTAAGGCGTTTGATCATCAAGATTACCTTCGTTTCTACAGCACTGAGAAAGGCCAAAGCTCCCCTTCTGCTATTAAAGCCTATTGCGGCGTTGCAAATGGCCTCCTTGATTCACGAACTTGCATTCCCATGCATTAACTATTAACCCATCAAATTCCCATTTTCAGATGCTCTCTGTGTATAAAGTTATGTAATGAATCTCAAATTAGTATATGTTTGATAAGATCAAATTGTGTAGCTTGATCTTCCCTTAGAAGATACAAATTTGATCTCTTTAATATGGATGAATATAACAATCTAACTGTCCACATTCTCTTCCTTAGTCTTTCCGGCTTCCACTCAAGATTTTTAAAACGCGACTACTAGGGAGAGATTCTTATACCATACCCATCGTTCCCCTCTCCCACCAACGTGGGAATTCACAGTTCAACAATCTACTTTCTTTTAAGGTCAGTATTCTTGCTGACACTCGTTCTTCTCTAGAATCAATACGTATGTCATTTAGATTAAGATTTTAAATTCGAATTTGACATTTAATGATTTCAATATTTTCTAAAAATTCATGAATTAAATAAACCAACGTGAAAGTTAAGCTACTAAACTTATAATTTAATGAACATTTTTAAGGTATGAAGTCGTTCTCATATAAAGTCAATTATCATCTCTTTATTTCTAATAAATTAAAAAATAATATGTATTTGGGATTCATTTTCTTTCCATTTTATTTCCAAATTGCACGTTTAAAAATAGTTTTTAAGCTGAAAAATAAAACAGAAAAAATTATTTAAAAAAAAGTCAAATTAGTGACGTCATTCATAAATTGAAAGTCGTTCCCAAAATTTAGTTGCTTTGGAATTTTATTTATTTATTAAATTTAATAATTTTTGTAAATGATATACACAAAATTTGTTAATTTAATAATTAATATTATTGAGCATGTCTTTAGTGTCTCTGAATATTCAAGTTGACAAACTTGACCATTTAAAAAAAAAAAGTAAAAATTTTGTTAATTAATAGTAATAACGGCCGGAAACGGCTGACCAACGGCGGCCGGCGACTGACAAAACCACCACCAACTAGGTCAAACAAAAGTCGTCATAACGTTTGGGGTTTAATTTGTTGAGTCGTGAACGCAAGTTAATTTGGCTTCTTTATTACTTAATATTAATAAATAAATAAAATGATATAAACACATTTTTAATGAATTAATTTATTCACAAGTAAATGTCTACGTAGACAAATAATTTTTTAATTTACATTTTATAAAATTATAGTGGAAAAATGGTTACTCTTAATTATAAAATAATAATACATTGCTAAAAGACCAGACAACAAATTTACATTTATAAATAATTAAAATAACAATATTTTCTTGTTCATGTTATTTCCCTCTTGGAAAATAATAAATAATAAGGAAAGTGGAAATATTGGATCCAAGAAAATGGCAATAATAAAATTGTCTCTGTCACGTATCATAGAAATTTCCACGAAATTATTTTTAACGATTAAGGAAAATGACAATGTGGATAAGATTAATTTTGAAGCTAATATTCTATGTTTTTTTTAGAGTATCTAGTTGCATCAGATTATAATATTTATTAGACTCGATCCAATTATTACAAAGGTGTGGAGTCATCCTTAACACCATGAAACCGAAGACTATATGCAACAGGTCAAAATAGACCATATCTATTAACAGTAAGTTTGACCTATTACAAATGGTATTAGAGTCTAGTTGTGTGCCAATGAGTATGTTGACCGTTAAGGGAGTGGATTGTGAGATTCCACGTCGGTAGTGGTGTGCCAACGAAGACGCTAGCCCCTAAGTGGTGGATTGTGAGATCTAACATCAGTTAGAGAAGGGAACGAATGAACCCTCGAGGGAGTGGATTATGAGATCTCGAACATTATTTACAAGGGTGTGGAAATTGTATTAAAAACTATGAGGTTGACGACTATAGAGTTGGATTTGTTGGATGATGGAAGTCCCACATCGGCTAATTTAGAGAATGATCATGGATTTATAAGTGAGGAATACTAACTCCATTGGTTTGAGGCATTTTGGGAAGCACAGGGCAAAGCCCATGAGAGCTTATACTCAAAGTAGACAATATCATACCATTGTGGAGAGTCGTGTTCGTCTAACATGTTATCAGAGCCATGCCTTAAACTTAGTCGTGTCAATAATCCTCAAATATTGAACAAAGAACTCCAAAAGAAAAGGACTTTGATGGCAGTAAAAAATGACTAAGAATCCAAAGGAGTCGAGCCTCGATTAAGGGGAGGCGCACTTTGTTCGAGGGGAGGTGTTGGATGATGGAAATCCCAACATTTGTTCGAGGGGAGGTGTTGGATGATGGAAGTCCCACATCGACTAATTTAGGGAATGATCATGAGTTTATAAGTGAGGAATACTAAGTTCGGTTTGAGGCCTTTTAGGGATACCATTGTGAAAAGTCGTGTTCGTATAACAGGATTGAGTTGAGTTAGCTCTTTTTTTTTTTTAACCGGCCTTAGATTTTGATTGGTCGAAAGAGGAATAAAGAAAGTCAAGTGGGCTGGTGGTCGTTGTTTGATCGTACATTCAATGTGTTTTCTAAACTAAGAACATAAACATGGTGTTCTTCAAGAAAAGAAAAGAAAAAAAAAACGTGGATATCTACTAAATAAAATAATGTCAACATTCAATCTTAATCCAAACAAAAACCTAAGAATCACTCCAATGATTATGTCAATTGATGTAAGTTCTTCAAAAAGCATATAAACCGGTGGGGGTTCATCCGCAGTCTTTCATGTTCCATTATCCACACATGAACAACGCAATGAAATCATTGGATGAAGGCAACCCCTGTTCTTCCTCACCTTCAATTCTCCGATCAAAATCCGGCGAAAGAAGATGGGTCGTTTACATCAACGACATCATCCATAAACACCTTAAAAACCCCAAATCCGACATCTCTTCCTCGATCTTCATCGTCCCAAAATTCCTCAGCGCCGCAAAGCCACAACATTATACCCCGCAATTCTTGGCTTTAGGTCCTTACCACCATTTCTCTCAAGAACTTTATGATAATATGGAGCGTTATAAACTTATGATTGCCAATCAAATTAGACACCAAATTGAATTTCAATCCTTTGTGTGTCGGCTGTCCCAGCTTGACCTTCATATTCGTGGCTCATACCACCGCCGCTTGGATCTTGATGCTGATACTCTGGCTCTCATTATGGCCATCGATGCTCTGTTCTTGCTCGAGCTTCTTTATTCACAAGTTCAAAACCATGATCTTCTCCGTCCTCTTAACAAATTCATTACTGTTTCGAGGTGCAAGAGATTGAGTAATGATGCTGTTGTACGGGACATTGTAAAGCTCGAGAATCAGATTCCGTTGTTCGTTTTGAGAGAGATTTTCGCGGCGGCGATTCAATGCGAGGCGACTGAATCCGATGATTTGCTTGCCTCTGTTTTGGTGGGTTTTTGCGTTGAAATTTCCCCTTTGAATCTGACGGTGGGTCGTCGTGGTGTTATCGAATGTGCGCATGTTTTGGATGTTTTGTACCGCTTGATTTTGCCGGAGAATTTGGAATGCTCCGGCGAAGACGACGGCCCAAAGGAGCAGCCTGGGAATATCCAACAGTCGAGATCTTTGAAGGGTAATTATCTGTGGTCGTATCCTTGGAATTGGATGTTGGATTGCTTCAAAATATTGAGGGGTTCTAAGAAAGTTTTTGAATTTATTGGACGTTTGTTGGACCTGCTGCCGATTGTCGGCGGCTTGGTTTCATCCATGGAAGAAAATCCCGACAGAAACAGAGTCGAAATCTTGATAGAAGACAAGACGCCATTAATGGAAGCCGGCATCAAGATTCCGACAGCCTCCCAACTTTTGGACACCGGTAAGTCGTGGATTGTTAGGAGAAAATTTCACGTTAGCTAATTTAGGGAAGGATCAAAATAACAAAAGCAAAATCACTAGAGGTAAATGAACTATATCATATCACCCAGAGTTGTGATTCCTAACAAGGCATTAGAGCCAAAATATCGAATAAAGAAGCTGGGACCCTTGAAAGTGTAGTCAAAAGTGACTCAATTATCAAATAAAGGGTGTACTTTGTTCGATGGTCAATTAAGGTGAGGCTGTTCGAGATCTCACTCAAGTATCAAATAAAGGGTGTACTTTGTTCGAGGGTCAATTAAGGTGAGGTTGTTCGAGGGCTTCATAGGCCTCAAAAGAGGCTCTATGGTGTCCTTTGTTCGAGAGTAGGATTGTTGGGGAATCCAGGAATACATTTCCATTAGACAATATCATACTATCGTGGAGATTCGTGATTACTAATCGAAAATTTATATTTCTGACTTGGGTGTTGATGAATTTTACAGGGGTCAGCTTCAAACAAAGCGCAAGCATTAAAACAATAAAATTCGAGGCAGAAAGCGTGACGTTGTTCCTCCCAGTGATCAAACTGGGAGCAAATTCAGAAGTAATCCTACGAAATTTGGTTGCATACGAAGCCATGGCGATGCCAGATTTCTTGGCATTCAGTCGCTACTTACATCTAATGAACAGCTTGATCGACACCGCCGAGGATGTCAAGATACTCAAAGACGCAGAGATCGTGGTGATGAATGGGATGAAGAAAGATGAGGAGGTTGCAGTCCTTTTCAATGGGATAATGACGAGCAGTTCCATGGGATTGAGCGCCGCAAAAGAGCTGGACGAGGCCATCAATGGCGTGAACAAGTACTATAAAGGGAGGCCGAAGGTGAAGGCGAGTAGGGTGATTAAGAAATATGTTTACAGTTCGTGGAGGATTCTGGCGTTGATGGCTACGCTCATGGTTTTGGGCCTGTTGGTTCTGCAATCCTTTTGCTCTGTTTATAATTGCCCTCGTTTGTTTGGTACTCTGGATATTGGGGGAGATGATTCTTGAATGCCTTTGGGATGTAAATAAAAATTTAATTTGATTCTTTTTATGTAAAAAGGCCTAATATTGCCAAAATGTTAAGATAACTATTGGAGAGAGAAACGAGTGTCGCTAGTCTCAAAAGTTGGATTCTGAGATCCCACATTGATTAGGGAGGGGAAAAACCTCTCCTCTATAAACGCATTTTATGGAAAAACTCTAAACAAAAAAGTCAAGGAGGACAATATTAAAACATTGAGGGGAAGTTCGACAAGGAATGCGCAATAAGAACCATATCTACTAGTCATGGCTTGAGTTGTTACAAATGGAATCATGGGTTATGGGCCCACCACCTTTCGCTGTGCCACTGGTTACTTTGTAAAATTAGACACTAGGCAGTATGACACCAGAAAGGATATATATATATATATATATTTTAAATGAAGCTAATCTAAAGGAGTGGTGCATAGGTGGTCGACCTTATCAAATATGGATGCAAAACCCATTGAAAATGACAAGCATGTGACACAACCAAAACACAAAAAAAACAAAACAATATGACGTAATAAAACACAATAATGACGTACCGATATAAAATAATAAAAGATAAATCTTCATATCTCCCCACCCGAAGTGATTTTGTGCTGCTGCTGCTGGCGGCCACTCGCAGCTACTCGCAGCTTCCATGGGCCTTGCAGAAGAAGAAGAGAACCCAAGGTAGCCAAGGACGACTTGCCGCCGCGCCCCACATTGACGGCGGCGGCGAGTTGAACCGCCGGCAAGTCATCCTTGGCTGCATTCAACTCCCTACTCCTTTTGGAAGGCAGTGGAAGCAAGCCAAAACAACACCATAAACAAGTGGTTGGGGCTGGGTTTGGGGTTGGGGTGTGGGTTTAGGGTGGAGGGTGGGGTTATATAGACGCCAATTTGGGTGACTCAACTTCATGGCTCATCAAAGTTCATTGTATGCAAATTTTTAGGTTCTTTTTAACCTAACAAAACCCATCTAAATCTTCCACCTAAAAATATTATTTATTTATTTATTTATTTCCCGTCTGAAAACTTCAAAACCCTTTTTTTTTTTAATTATTTAATCGAATTTTCATAAATTAAAATTTTTTATTTGATATAATCTTAAAAGTTTTGTTTTTATATATATACATATATTTATTTAGTTTTTGACAGCCAATGGACAGACTGAAAAAGCCACCGCCCAACACACATAATAATAAATCCCTATCTTGTTTCCATCCTTTCCCCCAAAAAGAGAATTTCATGCCTATGTTTATAAATTAAAAAAAATATTTTTTTTTACTATAAAAAATACAATTAATATGGCTGTGTTTTCTTTTCACCCCCACTCCATTTTGATGTGACATGACTACTACTCTTTTTTTTTTTTCTTTTGAAATAACTCTTTTGAGTTAAATGGTTACAAATTTTGTATCATATAAAAGAAAATTATTCGTGGATTAGGCTATTAAAGAATTTAGTACAATTTAATATATGGTTCGGGACTTGCTGCATGCAACTGTGTTTTAAGTCATGGAAGTGACGACCTAATTAAATTTGATAAACTCGATATATTATTTTTTAATAGTAAATATCATAGGATGAGTTTAGAACCTGCTATAGTAAGTAATTTTTCCTTTAATGGGTTGAATGTGGTCCTTTTTTTTTTGTTAATAAATGAATGTAAGGGTATTTTTGTTTTTTCTTTTAAAATTTATAAATTTTCATTATTAAAAATAAATAAATACCCTATAGGTTCCCAGAGGGAAAGGGTTTGGTGGCAATTCAAGATAGGACTAGAAGATGCAACTAGATTTGCAAATAATATTTTAAAATGAGACATACATACATACATATATATATACATACATATATATATATATATATATGCAAAAATAATTCAAATATTATGATTGGTTGTCATCTTGAAAAAGAAAAAAAAAAAAAAAAGAGATTTGGGTTTGAAAGCGTGAATTGGGAGCATGGCGTGACAAGGAGAAAAGAAAATGGTGGCTATGTTGTCTCTTTGTTCATTTTTTGTGATTATTATGTTCTTCCTTCCTTTTTCTTTCGTTACGAATTTTGATGTCTATATCATCGTGTATTTGATGAGATGACAAGTTTTGAGAGTGTAATTTTAGATTAACTTTTGACTCTCGAAATCATTATGTTTTACAAATGGGTATTAGTGAAAAAAAAAAAATCCAAATTTTATACGGTTAAGTTGACATGATATCTGACACTTGATCATCTGATTACCTCTTTCAAATGGAGCTCGTGAGTGTTTTGAACGCAATCAAAAGGTCGGTCTTCGAACCCAATCAATTGGGTTTTGGACTTGTTTAGGCATTTGGGCAAAACCCAATTGAACCTAAGTCAAAATATCATGGTCGAATTAAACCAAATTATGATAATGATATGTGACATTATTGAATAATGCCATTTTTATCTTTTTAATTTTAGTTTATAACGCGTTAATTTGTAATTATTTTAAAATTTAATAATTTGTAACTTGAAAATTAATTTGAGAAATGAAGGTGGTAAGTTATTACTACGGATGTAGACATTATGATTTGAAAAATATTTTTGAGTAGCAAGTACCAATGACACACAGCCGACAAGATCCAGCCGCAACAACTCCACAAATTGCATTTTCTTTTGTATTTTTTTTCGAAATCAAATCAAAAAAAGAAGAAAAAGAAAACTTTTTTAAGGTAAAAATTAGTTCTTTTAATTAAAATATCATTTTAGTCCAATTTTGCGATTGTACTTTTAATAAATTTTAAATTTATTTAAAAAAAAAACATGCATTAATTTTTGTTATAATTTTTTAAAATAAATTTAATTTTTTTAAAGCTAAATTTATAAAAATGTTCGCCAAAAATTTAAATGTATTTTTGAAAGTTAAATAATATTTTTAAAATAAAGTATTAACTATTTCATTATTTTTTTCTGAAAATTTAAATGTGTTTTTTAGATTATTTTTTTTTTTAATTTCAAGTTATTATTAAAACTTTTAAACATTTAGTGCAACGATTAAAGTCATTGTTTTTTTTTTTAATTATACAGTAAATGTTGAGAAAAACATTATTATTGTTTAAACCATTAAAGAAAATAAAATAGATTAAACTAAAGTTTAGAGAATAATAATATATAAAAATAAAAAAGGAAAAAGGTTTGGTGGTGCTTGCCTGTGAGCCCTGTTGGATGATGGAAGTCCCACATCGACTAATTTAGGGTGTGATCATGGGTTTATAAGTGAGGAATACTAACTCCATCGGGATGAGGCCCTTTGGGCTTCCCCAAAAGGCCTCATCCCGATGGAGTTAGTATTCCTCACTTATAAACCCATGATCACACCCTAAATTAGTCGATGTGGGACTTCCATCATCCAACACCTCCCCTCGAACAAAGTGCGCCTCCCCTTAATCGAGGCTCGACTCCTTTGGAGTCTTAGTCATTTTTGACTGCCTTCGAGGAGGGGCTTGGCTCTCCTTTTTTCTTAAGAGTTCTTTGTTCGATATTTGAGGATTCGAGGATTTACCAATCTATTGGCACGACTAAGTTTAGGGCATGGCTCTGATACCATGTTAGACGAACACGACTCTCCACAATGGTATGATATTGTCCACTTTGAGCATAAGCTCTCATGGCTTTGCTTTGGGCTTCCCCAAAAGGCCTCATACCAATGGAGTTAGTATTCCTCACTTATAAACCCATGATCACACCCTAAATTAGTCGATGTGGGACTTCCATCATCCAACACCTCCCCTCGAACAAAGTGCGCCTCCCCTTAATCGAGGCTCGACTCCTTTGGAGTCTTAGTCATTTTTGACTGCCTTCGAGGAGGGGCTATCGGGATGAGGCCTTTTGGGGAAGCCCAAAGCAAAGCCATGAGAGCTTATGCTCAAAGTGGACAATATCATACCATTGTGGAGAGTCGTGTTCGTCTAACATGGTATCAGAGCCATGCCCTAAACTTAGTCGTGCCAATAGATTGGTAAATCCTCAAATCCTCAAATATCGAACAAAGAACTCTTAAAGAAAAGGAGCTAAGCCCCTCCTCGAAGGCAGTCAAAAATGACTAAGACTCCAAAGGAGTCGAGCCTCGATTAAGGGGAGGGCGCACTTTGTTCGAGGGGGAGGTGTTGGATGATGGAAGTCCCACATCGACTAATTTAGGGTGTGATCATGGGTTTATAAGTGAGGAATACTAACTCCATTGGTATGAGGCCTTTTGGGGAAGCCCAAAGCAAAGCCATGAGAGCTTATGCTCAAAGTGGACAATATCATACCATTGTGGAGAGTCGTGTTCCTCTAACAAGCCCGACGCCCCCCTCCATCTCCACCAACCGCACCTACCACCAAAGGCGCCTATTCCAATGATAGAAACGCGCAGCTTCTTCGCCTGTTCAAGGCGACTCAATACAATTCTTCCCATACTCCGCTGGAAGAATTTCCTCCGAATCATTATTTTTCTTGCGCTTCAATCTCACCGGGATGTCGTCTTCTTCCCCTGCGGTTCTTACTTGCAAAGGTAATATTTCTGGATTACTTTCTTGTATTCTACCATCCTCCGCTTCTTAAATTACTTGTATCTTATTTTTTGTAATTCGATTGAAGCCGCGGTCGCTTGGGGACCTGGAGAGCCATTGGTGATTGAGGAGGTGCAAGTGAGTCCTCCTCAACCTATGGAGATCAGAATTAAAGTTGTCTGCACTTCTTTGTGTCGCAGTGATGTCTCTGCTTGGGAAACTCAGGTTCTTACCTCCATTCTAGCTGAAATGAATTTTTATTTTTGCAATTTATGCGGATGGATCGTCGTTGACCGGTGTCAATTAATATTTCGTTGATAAGTAGAAGAATGTGATTGGTTATGTAAATGCTAATTATACATCATTTGAGTCCTGCGATTGATTTTATGTCCTGATCAACATACTGGATAGCCAGATCCATTATTGTTCAAAGTTTTGTTTGAGCTCAGGACGTACATACAAAACTTGCAGTAATCTCGTTTGATAATTTATAGCGAACGAAGAAATCTATACAAAACGTGGATTGAAGTACACTTTTATTTTTCTAATCAAACCGTTTCCTTTTTTTTTTTTCCTGCAAAATCGCATTATAATGAACTTGAACTTTAGCTTCTATTGGATTTTGTTCTACCGGCTTGTAATCTTGTAACACGTTGTTTACCTTCCGTTGGTATAAGCTTGTAAAGGCTAACGAAAGGAAATTATGGAGTCTTTGCATCATGTTTCATGATGAAGACGAAGATTTGAACCTTCTGGAATGATTACTTGTTGCTTTTGTAGGCTATTTTTCCTCGCATTTTTGGCCATGAAGCATCAGGGTAACTTTATTTTTCAGTGTTGAAATGTAAAGCAGCGATTCAGTTTTTCATCTCATTGGAAAAAAATGATCTTCCATTTTATTTTTCAGTATTGTTGAGAGTGTTGGTCCTGGAGTGACTGAATTCAGTGAAGGAGATCACGTGCTTACACTATTCACTGGAGAATGTAAGTCATGTAGGCAGTGCATATCGGGTAAAAGCAACATGTGCCAAGTTTTGGGACTAGAGAGGAGAGGTGTAATGCATAGTGATCAGAAGACCCGATTCTCTATCAAAGACAAGCCAGTTTATCATTATTGTGCGGTTTCAAGTTTCAGTCAATACACCGTGGTGCACTCAGGGTGTGCTGTCAAAGTCAGCTTGGCTGTACCTCTTGAGAAAATATGTCTTTTAAGTTGCGGAGTGGCTGCAGGTATACTTGCGTGCTTAGTTGAATTCTTTCGTTTGATTTCTTCAATGCGGTCGAGGGGTTTTGGATAAATCATATCACATCTTGTTGTTCGTAACTATGTATATATTCAGAATAGAATACAAAAAGTAAAAAAAAAAGTACGTATATTAAGAAAGTAATGCAACGCATGCGCAAGGTAGTGAAAGTGGAAGTACTGAAACTTGCATGTCTACAATGGCTTATTGATTCTTTTATGTGATCAGTTAAAAAGGAGTAAGATTCATCCTTAGCTACTTTATTAGCATACTTATATGGTCTTCTTTGAATTTTAAGTTGAAATATGGACTGTAAATCAGACTAATTTTTGTCTTACCTTTTCATTCTCCCCCTTGTCTGAACCCACCTATCGTGTAACTAAACTATCCTGTAGATTTCAACTAATTTAGGCTTGAATTGAAGAGATTTATTTTTCTTTTTAATTATTGAATTGAAGCATGTTCTGCTCAACAGTCTAGGGGATGTTACTTATAAAATGTGCTTTCTTTAGGTTTGGGTGCTGCTTGGAATGTCGCTGATATATCTGAAGGTTCAACTGTGGTGATATATGGTCTTGGGACTGTAGGTCTATCTGTAAGTATTATGTTTTGTGAATATCTCTGTAGTGACCTCAAACATTTCTCTTGACAAATTTGGAAACAAATTGATTAATCTTTTTTCTGTCTTACCAAAAGGTTGCACAAGGTGCCAAAGTTAGGGGTGCATCGCAAATAATTGGCGTTGATATTAATCCTGAAAAGGGTGAAATAGGTAACCTCATTTTTCTTTGGTAACAAAGTTTTTTTTCTTAATTTTTTTTTAGAAACTGTGTTGACAAAGGAAATAATTCCATTCTTGCAGCCAAAACTTTTGGGATCACTCATTTTGTTAACCCGAAGGAGTGCAATGAATCCATTCAACAGGTATTACTCTCTACAACCTAACAACTGTCCAAAATCTCGATGATAAAAATTCAAATGGGTTTCTTTGTGAATTTTCATGTAATCTTCGTTTATTTCTCGTAGGTCGTGAATCGAATTACTGATGGCGGGGCTGATTATGCATTTGAATGTATAGGTGACACAGGGATGATAACTACTGCTTTGCAGTCCTGTTGTCAAGTTAGTGTTGTTTTGCTCAGCATTTATTTGATGCAGTTTCTTCCATAAAACTGATTAATTTCTTTCAACATCTTGGCTTAGGGTTGGGGTTTGACTGTTACGTTAGGTGTCCCAAAAGTGAATCCAGAACTAAAAGCCCACTATGGAGTATTTCTTAGTGGAAGAACATTAAAAGGATCCCTTTTTGGCGGATGGAGACCAAAATCTGATCTCCCCTCATTGGTAGACATGTATACCAAGAAGGTAATAAAAGCTTTATATTTAACGATTGAATCTGATACTTCCTGCTTCAATGCGCCTTAGCATTTCCCTCTTAAATCACAAGCATGGTATGCATATTCGGATCATTCTTGGATACAGAGCTTATAGATGTGACGCTTGACAAAATCTCATGCAGGAAATTCAAATTGACGAGTACATCACACACAACATATCCTTTGAAGATATCAACCAAGCTTTCAGTCTCATGAAGGAAGGGAAGTGTTTACGTTGTGTTATTCACTTATCAGCATGATTTTAAATTAATCAAATCCATCTTCGGTGATTTTTGCTAGTTGTTCAAATTCCTGGTTTTTCTATTTCGTAATCTATTTGCTGGGAATTCTGATATTTGTACGCTTCGTTGGATTGAGATATTTTGAGGTGCTTTTTTTGGGGGGTAAAGAATAACATTGTTACTTAGAATCAAAACTTAGGGCCTTTTGTTTTAAAATTCCTCGAGGAGTAGAGATATTTTGAAGCTTCCTGGTTCCGGTTCCGGTTCAGGTTCAGTAGTTCAGTAGCTTTCGGTTGATTCTTCTTTTACCGTGAAATCAGGGAGAGAGAGGAAATGAACAAGGTCATATAGTTTCAGGTTCCGGAGAATGAATGTTTCATTGGATTCTTCAATCAATTCATTCTGTAGAGGCGGATTAGATTTCATGAACTGAACGAAATAATGGAAGAGAAAATTCCATCTAGACTAGGCAACCCTTTTCTTGTAGTTAAGTGACATTCGCTAGGATATGATAGATTGGAAGTTTGTCAAGAAGGTATATGTCCTCAGTCAATCCCTCACGTGCCATTTCAAAATTAAGAATTGAAATTGGCAAATGTGGAGAAATGGTTTTTAGTCATTTACTTGAAAAATTAGTGGATGATATATGAAGACAATAGCACGTAAAACATATATTCTAGTTTCATATATTGACTTGTTAATGCATCAATACTTTATGGAAAGAAAAAACTCTGTTAAATAATTTTTTGATTTTTTTATCTTTAGAAAGTAATTAAGATTATGTGTGAATTTCTTTTCTTAATAAAATCTATCCAAATTGGCTTGTTCAATTTATATGCAATTAAATCTCATTTAGGGTCTTTTTGGGTTGTATCTGAAAAATTAAACACTTAAAAATCAATCTAAACATTCCAACCTAATCCATATTATTTGTGTCAAGATCAGAAACGGCCGAGTTTATTACAACCCCTCAACTTAAAAACGAAATGAAAAGTCCTCAGCCAAAAATACAGAAAAAAGAAAGAAAGACAAAGGTTGCAGCGGTTGGGGATGGAGACATCCCAATGACACTTCTTTTAGCTTTCTGCTCTCCTCTCTGTTCCAATGTCCTGTCCAGTCCATTTCTGCATCCTTCCTGAAGTTTCCTCCACCTGCAATAATCATTCAACAATTCGCCATTAAAACTGCTCCGACCTTCCTTCCTTCCCTACAACACCCAAAAAACAAAAAAAGAAAAAGAAAAACATTTGGTTTCTCCTACCTCTTTATTCCAGTTGGTTTTGTACAGAACAAGCAGCAGCAGAATCGTCTGCATTGCTATCCCGGCTATCATTCCGCCCCAAAGCCCCTGCACCCAACCAAAAGTGTTAGATTAAGAAGCCACTCTTAAACTCGATCTTGATTGGCTAGTTTTCTTTGGCATACCTTCACTCCAAACTTTGCTACGTAACCTAAGACAATCCCAAGAGGGAGACCAAAAATGTAGTAGCAGCCTAAGTTTATGTAAGCCACCAATGCCTGCCATCCAGCTCCAATGGCCACACCTGAACAAGGAAGGCCCAGAGGATTGTAAAGGCTCATTCAAAACCACTTCTTCACTAACATATTTATATAGAGAGAGAGATTATTAGTTCACCTGATATGACTGGTTGGACACTGTTGAGAACCATGGTTATGCCAAGAAGATAGGCTAATTTGGCAACATATTTCTGCACAGCTACACTGCTTGTAAAGATGACAGCAAAATGATCCTTTACAAAGAATATCAGCACCATAAAAAGGAGCCCCAGAATAAGAGATTCTGCGATTGTCACATAAACAGAGTACTTCGCAGCTCGAGGCCGTGCTTTTCCAAGTTCATTAGAGACCCTAACACTGGAAACAAACAACAGAAGAACATAAGTATAAGAAATGGGCCTAAAATGGATCCTCTCTCAGATTCTGATGAATATTATGAAAGATTAAAGCTTTTCAAACAATTGTAGGACAGATCTATTGTAACATCCCAAACCCAGTGCTTGTAGATATTGTCCTCTTTTGGTTTTTTCTTTCAGGCTTTCCTTCAAAGTTTTTAAAACATGTCTATTAGGTAGAGATTTCCACACCCTTATAAAGAATGCTTCGTTTCCCTCTTCAACCGTTGTGGGATCTCTCAATCCACCCCCTTTAGAAGCCTAACGTCCTTGCTGGCATATCGCTCAGTGTCTGGCTTTGATACCATTTGAATGTCAGTGAGGATTCCACATTTGGATCAGAGCCATTTGATACCATTTGAATACCACACCTAAATCAGAGCCAGACACCGGGCGATGTGCCAGCGAGAAGGTTGAGACCCAAAGGGGGTGGATTGTGAGATCCCATATCGGTTGGGGAGGAAACGTAGCATTCTTTATAAGGATGTGAAAACCTGTTCCTAGCATACGTATAACGGGAAGCCCGAGAGGGAAAGCCCAAGGAGGACAGTATTTGGATGAGTGCTGGTTCAGTTGTTTAACTACGAAAGACATGTTTTAAAACCTTGAGGAGAAGTTGAACGGAATGCCTAAAGATGACAATATCTGTAGTGGTGGGTTTAGACTATTACAGATCTCTATTGGTATGATGTCATTTAAGAGATCTAAAGAACAGTTTCATGAACTTGATGATACCATTTAAGAGATCTAAACAACAGTTTCATGAATCTAAAAGATTTAAAATAGTTCAAGATCATTCATTACCTCATGGCGACATTGATTCCAATGAAAATGATATTTTCCCATCCGTTCAAGTTCATGCTGAAACAACCCAAAACTTAAGATCCATGAAAAACGAAGAACATAACCACGCAAACATCCAAAGAACTATCTACTTACCAAATCGAAAGTGAATCAACAGAAATGACAGCATTTGGAAGGTGGCCAGCAAGAACAATGATGCTACTCATGTACCAAATCTCCAAGCAGAACATAATAGCAGAGGAAAACGAGAGCTTAACAAATCCCCACAAATCCTTAAAAGCCAACCAAGAGAATCCCTGCCAAGCATCTCTACACCAACCCATCACATAAATTACTTGGGCAATGGAAAGCCCCCACCCAGAGATGTTCAAAGCCAGACCAGCCCCAGTGGTGCTCCAACCGAACTCAAAAATGAACAGCCACAACATGAAAACATGAGCCAGAAGAGCCCCAAAGCCAATCCAGGCCAACGCCCACACTTTGCTCTGTGCCTGCAGAAACTTTTGGGTTGGAAAAGCCAACACAAAGGAGAACAACTGTGGGAGTATGAGCAGAGAGAAATTCCCAGCCAGTTCTGCGACATCATCTTGTTGCCCCAAAAGCTTCAAAATGGGAGTGGCAAAGACATAGACTGGTGTGATTATTAAGGCACATACGAACATAATGACCCATGATCTCTGCATATACACACCCAGCATGTGGATTTGTCCAGCCCCAAATGCTTGGCCGCACAGTGTCTCTGTTGCACTTCCCATTCCAAACTGTGAACAATTTTTAAACACACACATCAGAATCTAGCTTTTCAATCAATGGGGATTGAGAGAGAAAATACAGACCATGAAACCGAAAGCGAAAGTGGCAATAACAGAGATGGCAATGGAAACGCCAGAGAGCTCAAGCTCCCCGAGTTGACCCACAAAGATATTGGTAACAGAGTTGGTTCCATATTGACAAACGATCTGAAAAATGACCGGACCGGAGATGGTCCAAGTCTTCACCGTCTCACTCCACACGATACGCTTGAACTGCTCAAAGTTCCTCGCCGGAGCATAGTCTCCTCCGCTGCTGCTGTCACCCAGAAGTGGCGCCGCCTCCATCTCCGCCGAAACAGAGGCCTGATATAACTTTCTATGTACAGAGACAACAATCAAGCTTTTAAACAAGACTGATGTGTTGTATGCACATTATTCGGCAATCCTCACTGTCAACGTCAGATTGATTTCCATTTGTAATTCATCAAGTGTCCAAATCCTTGCGAATATATAACAAACACATCTTTTTTTGCGTTAAAGAGAGTGATTATTAAAGGGGAAAGCTTTGTTTTTTGTCAACGTGCACTGTCGACGACAATAGTTAAGAATTGTTATTGTACTTAGCTCAACAACGTGATTCATGACGAATTTCTGTGGACCCAACTCTGGTTGCTACGCTAAAAATTCAAACTTTTTTTATCATAAGCTATGTTTAAAATGTTGTTGGAAAAGGAGACTCACATCGACTAATTAACGGGGTAATCATAAGGTTACTTAGTCATGTCAATAGAATCCTTAAATATCAAACAAAGAAGTTGTGAGCTTCAGAGGTGTAGTTAAAAAGTGACTCAAGTGTTAAATAAAGGGTGTACTTTTTTCGAAGACTCAAGGGCTCTACAGGTCTCAAGGGAGACTCTATAATGTATTATGTTCGAGGGGAGGATTGTTGATAAGTGTTGGAAAAGGAGTCTCATTTCCACAAATTAAGTAGTTGATCATGGGCTTATAAGTAAAGAATACATCTCCATGGTGATGCTCAACTTGGGCCTGCCCCTCAGCGGAGAAATGATTCAACTCTCAGCGGAGAAATGATTCAACTCGAGTGACGCTCTTGCCATTCACCCTTTTACACATTTGGTTTACGAGCATGAAGAGATTTGAAAGGTAGATCTAGATGGGCGCAGTTGGGAAAGTATACAAATCCATGATTAAGTAAAGGGTGGACTAAAATGCAAAAGGGAAGAATAAAAAATTTGGTAAATGAGACAAAATGATCACTCCACAATATTTATTTGAATCAAAGATGAGAAGAATCAACCACAGCCTCGTACAGAATTACAGAAGAAGAAGAAGAAGAAAGCTAATTCAATGGAATGGAAGAACTATTATTTGGACGCCATATTTGTTCCTCTTGGTCTTCTCCTCACCTTCACCTATCATGCTTGGTTATGGTACAAGGTTAAAACTCAGCCACTCGCCACCTTCATCGGAGTCACTGCCACCGTCCGCCGCCACTGGATCTCCGCCATGCTCCAGGTATTTCATCCAACTTTGCATCATTTGTCTAATAGGTTGGGAATGTGAATATGGGTCCCAAACCCATTTTGACCCGTTATGCATCGCCCTTACCTCATTGGTTTTGCGAGGTCCAACGTCTTTGCTGGAACACCGTTCAATGTCTATCGGATACCATTTGATCATGTGCAACGGTCCAAGTCCACGCTAATAGATATTGTTTGCTTTGGCCCATTACATATCTCCATCCGCCTCAATTTTAAAACACGTCTTTTACGAATAGGTTACTAACTCTCCACAATGGTATGATATTGTCCACTTTGAGCATAAGCTCTTCTGACTTTGCTTTTGGCTTCTGGCTTTGCCAAAAAGCCTCAGACTAATGGAGAGTATTCATTGATTATAAACTCATGATCGTTCCCTAAATTAGCCGATGTGGGACTTTCATCATCCAACATAGTTCTCCTCTTCAACCAATATGAGATCTCACAATAAAATTTTGGACGATTTCTCGATTTATACCCTTGCAAGGATATTACGTCACACATAAGTTTAAAAGGGAATATATTATAGAAGTATATGGTATATGGTAAGAAGTTAGGTTAAGGTAGTTTAGAATAAGAATTTTGCATTCAAATTTAGAAGTTTTGCCAAAATATTTAGTTTGGTGAACAGGACATAGACAAGAAGAACATCCTTGTCGTTCAAACCCTGAGGAACATGATAATGGGTTCAATCTTGATGGCCACCACCTCGATTCTCCTATGCGCCGGGCTCGCCGCCGTCCTCAGCAGCACCTACAGCATCAAAAAGCCGCTGACCAACGCCGTCTACGGTGCCCACGGGGAGTTCACAGCGGCTCTGAAGTTTATAACAATCCTAACCATATTCATCTTCTCATTCTTCTTCCACAGTTTGTCGATCAGGTTCATGAACCTAGGTGGGCTTCTGATCAGCGCCCCATTGCAGCCCTTGTCCGTGCTGACAGAGCAGCATTTGGTCGACATTTTGGAGAAAGGCTGTGTTTTGAACACCATTGGAAATAGACTCTTCTATTCAGCTCTCCCATTGGTGCTTTGGATTTGTGGGCCGTTGCTGGTTTTCTTGTGCTTTGTGGTTATGCTGTTTGTGCTTTATAATCTTGACTTTGTGTGTAACAAGAGGATTAATGGGAAGATGAATGAGTGAGCTAGCACAATATCTTAACCAATTAACTTGTCTAGAGACTAAAATTGATGTATGGAGTCTTTAACATATATATATATATATTATTGATCACGAGCTCAAAGATATGAATTTTATGTCATGAGTTTATAAGAAACGAACGCTATCTCAATTTGAACAAAGAAGTGAGACTCGAAGGTGTAGTTAAAAGTGACTTAAGTGTTAAACAAAGGGGTACTTTGTTCAAGGGCTCTAGAGAAGGAGTTGAGCCTCGATTAACGGAAGATTGTTCGAGGGCTCCATAGATCTTAGGAGAGGCTCTATAATGTACTTCGTTCGAAGGCTCCATATAACCTTCACACAAGAACTCCATCGAAAACTTATCTTCCACTTCCCTATTCGCATCATGCACAAACAAGTCCGTAATTTCCCCTTCCTCCCTATTCCTCGCCATCATCCCCGTCGTATAAATCACCGTCATCCTCCCTGGTGCCTCGTCGTAGTACCCTGTCGGTGCATCCACCTCATACACTTCCTCTGGCAGTCCCTTAAGCGCCAACTGACACACCGTGGATAAGGGCGTGGGAAAATGAGCAAGGGATGTTGTTGAAAGAAGATGGGGAGCAATTTTTTGTGGTTTTTGGTGAAAAAGATTGCAACTTTGAAGATGGGTTTTGTGTGGGTGAGTCAAAGATGTTAGCTTTGATAAGGAAGATGAGGAAAAATGAAAGAAATAGAGGTAAAAGAAGGGTTTTGAGGTTGAGAAATTGATGAATAGGGTGTGTTTTATGCCTCATTCTTTGTTGAAGTGAAGTGGGTTTGGGATTTGGAAAATGGGTATTAAAGGGGTTGGTGATTCAATCACAAATTTCAATCCTTTTGCATAGCTTAGAGTGGAAGAGAGGAGGGAAATAGTTGAGATTTTGGTTGGGGATTGTGACAAGAAATCAGCTAATATCATTGAATGAAGCAACATAGGTTGTAATGCTCTTGATGGTTGGTGTGGATCTCCCTCATGAGTTCTTTTTTTCATCACAGGGACAGAGGAAATTTGTGTAGCTCGATTGGGCGTGTGAATCTTCCAAGTGCGATCATTGCCGTCAACTTCACGATTTTAAAACACGTCTTTTAGGGAGAGATTTTCACACGAAATGTTGGTACATCGCTCAATGTCTAGCTCTTATACTATTTGTAATCGTCCAAATTCACCACTAGCAGATAGTGTCCGTTTTGACCCATTGCATCGTTAAACTCCCCAATTATTGTGGGATCTCACATAAATTTAATTCTCTAATTCAATACTCTCCTTTTTCGAGTAAAACCGACCAAATAATTATGGGTAGATCGTAGATATTTGAATTGAATGAAATAATTGAGACAATGAGTTAGTGCTCTAGGGAAATTATATAAAATGGGCTTTAATTTCTATGTGTTCTTATCTTGTTTGATACTTTATGGATTTAAATAAAGCAATGTTTTAGGTACACACTTCATTAAATATCCTCATTTTTATGGTACATTACATTACATTATCATTATTAATTTCAAATTAATTCAACCATCGTGATGTCTACCAAACTTCACCACACAAAATTTAAATCATCTATATATCCATATTAAAATTTATATTTTTAGAAATTACATTAATACAATTATTATTGGATTTAATTACAATCAATAAATACATTAATAAAATGGTTAAGATACCAATAAATGAAAGTAAATAATTTCACACCTTTTGTAGTAAACTTTGAGTTTCATTTAAGGAAACTTAATTAACTTTCTAAAAATATAATTAAATCCAGGGGTATTTTGGTAAAAACAGGATTTAACGGCGTTTATTTTCTCCGGTCCGGTCCGGTTCGGTGTATTATCGTTCTTACACGTTAGCAATTGGTCATTTTTGACATCAACATTCTCACCCCTCACCTTTTCTGTTTTAACAATCGAATTTTCCCCCAGCGTCGCTGTCTGTCTCTGTTTCTTTTAACAAAATGTATTTTATTTTAATTAAAAAAGGGTATGGTATTTTCTTGTATTTTGATTGATATTTGATGCTAATCTCGATTACTGAGAGAAGAGCAGAACCAGATGCTCGAAGAGGAGCGCCAATACAACGATTCGAGCTTCTCTGCAAAGTTTCAGAGCTTTTCGTAGTTCTTTTGTTGCTTTCTTCTTACTTTCCCTCTCTTTTTCAATGGGTAATTGCCTCGAAAAAGCTTGCTCTAAGGTGGATAACTCCCTCAACTCCTTCCCTAATTCTGGTAATTCCTTTCCCCTGTTTCATTTTCATTGTCGATTCCATGGACTCCTTTCCTTTTTTTCCTTTTCTCCTTTTTTCTCGTGTTGGGTTCGTTTCTTTTGGGTTTTTTTTGGATAAACTTTCTGGGAATTTTTGTCTGGGTGTGTTGAATGGGTTTGGTTGAATGAAAGGGTTATAGGGATTTTCTTCTCCTTTTTCGACATTTTGTAGCTTGTTCA
This sequence comes from Cucurbita moschata, assembly GCF_002738365.1. Classification (NCBI taxonomy): domain Eukaryota; kingdom Viridiplantae; phylum Streptophyta; class Magnoliopsida; order Cucurbitales; family Cucurbitaceae; genus Cucurbita; species Cucurbita moschata. Next base: position 933,050 of record NW_019268552.1, on the reverse strand, counting down.
AACCCATCTTAAGCTTTACTTTCTCTTGCTACCTCTTTTGAACTTTACATTATTGGGTATTGTACTGCGCTTTCAATACTCCCAAATCCATGTTGTGTTTCTTAGCTTTGTAAGTTGAGTACACTATCCATGGCACTGAGATCTCAGTGCTCTACATGTGAAGCCCATGAAGAATTGTTCTGTATTTAGGGTCAAGTGGATTTCTGTTCAAGTCTAAATTGTTTGTGTAAATTGAACACAATCTTGTAAAGTGATAGATGTATGAACTGGCGGGTGAAGATTTTATGTTTCCATTTTGAAAATTACTTTTCGAGTAGGTTTAGTATTTTCATTTTATGAATGTAGTCTAAGGGGACATGGAACAATTACTTTTTTAGTCACTATGAGAGTTCTTATTGATCATGAGCCTGATGTGAAATGCACTAGATATTATGGTATGATGATAAAAATTGGGTGGAACAAACTGGAGTTGGTTTGAAGATCACAATGAGTGGTAAGGGTGTTGCTCGGGAGGCTGATAGATGTTGGCTGTCGGACAATGGCGATGGTGTTCTGTAAGAGTCTGCTACTATCTCCCTTGTTTATCTGTATTAGATAAACATAGGGTCAGGTTCGATATACAGAGTTCCATTCCAAAACCGACTGACAATGAGAAGAGTAACTCACGTATATCTTATATCGATATTGAGGTCTCTTCATTTTAGTGATATGAAATCTTCAAGATGTCCCCATAAGATGGTGCCTTTTCGGGTTCACCATTCTTACGTCGGATCCCAATTTTTTGGACCGAATACCCACTTAGGCTTTATGTTCTCTAATACCTTATTCGATAAACATGAGGTTCCATCTCTAAGTTATAGTAAGCTGTGGAATTTTGGAGAAATCTTATAGAAGTTTTGGCTAAGTGTAAAAGACAGGATTTGCTCAAGGGATCTATGTGCTCGTTAATGAACCAGCTGAAATATTGTTCTTTGAACTTCTATATCAATTGCTGCCTGTCAGCTAAATAGGATTAGTTTAGTTTCCGTGCGCATACTTCACTATTCAGTCATTGTAATCGTTGTCGCTCTTATCCCGTGCAGAAGAACCAAAAAAACATAATAGGAAAGGTCATTCATCTGCTTCTTTGAGAGCTCCATCCCTTGGCGGGAGTACGCCATCTAGAGGTCTTCAAGCTCATAGATCCGAAGGTGAAATATTGCTGTCTCCAAATCTGAAAGCCTTCACATACAGTGAGCTTAGGAATGCTACTAAAAACTTCCGCCCTGACAGTCTAATTGGAGAAGGAGGTTTTGGTCATGTTTACAAAGGATGGATTGATGAACATACACTAGAAGCTGTGAGACCTGGAGCTGGAATGGTTGTTGCAGTGAAGAAGCTTAAACCTGAAGGCTTTCAAGGACACAAGGAATGGCTGGTACTTTGCTCTTTATTTTTACACGTCCTCGTAATCTTTCTGGCTCGATTTGCTTTATAAATCAGGTTGCTATTGATTGCAGTCCGAAGTTAACTACCTCGGTCAGCTTCATCATCCCAATCTGGTTAAACTAATCGGGTTCTGCCTTGATGGGGACAGCCGACTTTTAGTCTACGAGTATATGTCCAAAGGCAGCCTCGAAAATCATCTATTTAGAAGTAAGTAATGTTTTGGCCAACTCTAACTGTAACCCTGCTGCAATCATCAACCTTTTTGTGGCAATGTTTTTACTCAGTAATTAGGTTCTAAACCTCTGTTCTTGAATGTGCAATGGCATTGGCAGGGGGTGCGCGACCACTTTCATGGGCAATAAGGATCAAAGTTGCTATCGGTGCTGCTCGAGGGCTTTCCTTTCTGCATGACTCAGAAGAACCAGTTATCTATCGCGATTTCAAAGCATCGAACATCCTTTTAGATTCTGTATGTCATTTAAGTGCTTCATGGCAAAGAGTTCTGTTACACCTTTATTTCGTTGCCATTCCCTCTAAGTTCATCTGTCTGTACACAGGAATTCAATGCAAAACTTTCAGATTTTGGTTTGGCAAAAGCAGGCCCAACTGGTGATCGGACTCATGTGTCCACTCAAGTTATGGGTACTCAAGGCTATGCCGCTCCAGAATATATTGCCACTGGTTTGTTCTTCATCTCAGTCTCATGATATGTGGAATTACTGTAGGATATGTGCATTCTAGATCATGATAGATACGTTGAGCTACCAACTTGGTAATTCGACGTTTTTTCTCCATCTTCTGTTTCGATCTATCGCTAAATTTTGAATATGCTCGTTTGTCTGGTAGATGAAATCTAATTATAATAAATCTTCTCAAGGGAAATCATTGATGCCTTTTCTCTTGAAGTGAATTGATTGGCAAATCCTTGAGAAGTTTTGCAGCTACTAGAATAAGATTAGCAACTATGAGCATGAAATCTGTCTACACACTTCTGATGGATAAATCTCTATTCTTCCAATTGCAGGTAGGCTAACAGCTAAGTGTGATGTGTATAGCTTTGGGGTTGTACTGCTGGAGCTTCTTTCGGGACGTCGTGCTGTTGATAAAACTAAAGTTGGTATCGAACAGAATCTTGTGGAATGGGCGAAACCGTACTTGGCTGATAAACGCAAGTTATTTCGGATAATGGACACGAAGTTAGAGGGCCAATACCCTCAAAAAGCTGCGTACATGACTACAGTACTTGCATTGCAATGCATTCGAGAGGCAAAATTACGACCACAGATGTCCGAAGTTTTATCATCTCTCGAAGAGCTCCCCCTGGTTAAGCATGTCGATAACCAAAGATTAAACAGTCCGGGGCCGAAGTCCCCGCTGAGACATACACCAAAAGCAAGCTCTCCATTACCATCCAAATGAAAATTGTAGGGACCTTTGAGAAGAGATGGATCACGTTTTTATTAATGACCCAAGTAAATAAATATTTTTTGACTTAGGCACGTTTGGTTGGTAGACTGTAGCAGTCGAAATTCTCAACTCGTCTTCGACTATAACTTGGATAGAGCAAAGAGGCCAATATTCTGACCGAAGAGAACGAGCGCAATCGATGTTTCTATTCTGCAAACAACAGCAAATCAGTTAAATTTGTTTGGTTTTTTGAGATGAAATGGAGGTGGGAAAAATGTTGGGCAGCTGCTATAATAAATTCTGCAGAGATAAGATCACACTAAACCTTTACATAGAAGGGATGCAAATAATGAGTAGCAAACAGTGATTAAGAGAGTTGCTTTAAAAGTTGCCATTTTTTCCAGACATTTATGCTTTGGCAATCAAACCTTAAACATATCATTGGCAGCATCATTTCTTATGTTGCAGACAACCCAACCCAACCAAAGTTCTGGTTTTTATTGTCTTTGTTCATTGACCAATCACGGACAGAGAAAAGCAAATGATAATCATAAATGATTTTTCAGATTGTTAAGTTAATAATTTAGTTTTTATAGTTAAAAGTTTTTGTTTCAATTTAGCTTTAATTATTGTGTTAATTATAATTAAAGAGATGTTATGTTATAATTAAAACAATGGAACTACACCAAATCCAATAAGTTAGTTAAAATATTTATTTATTTATTAAGAAAAAGAAGTTAGTTAAACTAAACCAAACATATATATATATATATAAAATAAAGAAAAAAATAAAAAATGAAAATCCAACAAGTAAAAGAAATGGGAAGGCTTACTCTTTCTTAGCTTCAAAGCCACGCCATCACTTCCCTATTACTCCATCTCTCGATTCCTTCCAATCCCAAAACCCCAATTTAAAATTCCTTCCTTTTTTTTATATCTTCATCAAAATTTCTCCAATTGACAGAAAAAAATCAATGTCCACCGTCGCCGCCGCCGCCGCCGTCTCCGGCCTCCACTGCGAGGTTTGGCAGCCCCAAGACTTTTCTGAAACTCACTGTTCTTTTTCTTCTTCTTCTTCTGAATCCCCTGAGTTCTTCATCGATTTCTATGTCTCCTCTTATGCAACTCAAGGCGACCAAATCATCAGCACTCTTCGTTACAAGAATTTCAGGCAAAGATGTGACGTTTTAACTCAAGATTCCTTCTCTTGGTCCGCAATTTCCACTATGCTATCCGAAACCAATGTGCCTTACCATCTTCAACCCTTTTTCATTCAGCAGATTTCCATTAGCGCCCGCGGAATTGCAACCGAACCCACTAACGCTCTCTCCCGCACCATTCCCATGGTCGTCGAGCTGGTGCTGCCTGAGGAGGTCATGGAGGATTCGGGTTATGGGTCGGACACCATTATGGGAACTGGGTCGCGCCGGGCGAGTAGAGCTTCGATTCAGGAAATGGAGAGAGTTGAAATGAATGGGGTTTTGAGTGATTGTGTGATTTGTTTGGATGATATCGTTTCAGTTGGGTCTGAAATTGATGCACTTCGAATGCCTTGTTTACATATTTACCATCGAAATTGTATTCACAAATGGCTGCAACTCAGCAACCGCTGCCCCTTGTGTCGGTTTCAGATGCCATTGGAAGAGGAATGAAGCTCTGTTTTGGTTCTGATAGTCTTGGCCGTTCTGTAATATATTTACTGTTCTTTATTGGGTTTTCCCCCCTTTTTGGATGATTCCTTCTTTCAAACATGCCTTGGAAGGTTTATGAATGAAACCCACATTTCTGATCAATTGCTTATCTCTGTTTCTTGTTTCTTATTCTGTTTTTATGTAATGATTCTCTACCATTCTTGACACCAAGATTACCCTTTTCTTCTGTTTCTTTGGTATGATTCTCAACTGTTCTGGGGAACTCTGAAAGATGTTCTACAGTAAGGTCTGCTAACAAAGTCTGGTGGTCTTTTTCTCTTTAAAAAACTGTTCTTTTCCTAATTTTTCTGTCAAAAGAGAGACAAACAGAGCAATAAATTTAGGATTCAAACACAGATAGGAATGAAAGCCATAAAAAGTCGAGTGTTTACCTAACTTTTAGGTGCACCAGCCAACATGATGCATAAATTGAACTCTAATTGCTGCAATCGGCTTTAAAAGATCTTAAAAGTTGGACTTTTTTGGTTATACTTGGAGTTAGTGCTAGCTGCTTTAGTCAGAAAACCATCATATACTAACAATCTTCAAATAAATATTTCAGGTACAACAGTTCAAATAATCAAAATAGTGTATTAGATTCAATTAAATGATTCGGGTTGTGTACAAATTCAAGCTCTATTCTTTTAATTTAAAGAAGAGAAAGCAACAAGAAATCAAGAAAGCGTATCTGATGACTCGGCGCCATTAGCAACTTTGATAAAGACATCCTCTAAAGTGGTGTCAGCCAAACCCCACGCCAATACTGCAAACCTGCTTTTGGCATTTTCCACTGCTTGAAACACATCTGCAATCCTAACCTGGTGTTTTGGAAGCTCAAATTTTTGGGTTCCAGATAAGCGGTATATCTTGCTAGCTCCAGAGGCCAAACGCTTCACCATGTTCTCAACATCTCCCTCATGAGCAGGAGATGTTGTCATCGTCAATACATAAGCCCCACCATATCTGGCTTTAAGCTGTCCAAAGATTGCCAATTTGATAAATTACTTATATACAGTCCCAAAAGGATATAATGCAATGCATATTACAGCCATTCATATCACAGCAGAGGGTAAAAAAATAAGCAAAACCTTGGTTGCATGTAATCAAGATACAGAAAATGCTTTTTCATGAACACTCTCTTGGATGAAGTGAGGCACTAAAATGGTTTGTAGCTACCCTAAACGATCCAACAAAGTGGTCGAAAACGTACATCCTCCGACGCGCGTGTGTTTTTTCTTTGTTTATAAGAAAAGCATTCTTTTTTCCTTCTCCAAAGTTGACTGCAAATCGGATGGAAAAGCAAATGTGAAAGAAACGGGGAGAGGGTGCAAGAAAGGAATAATATATTTGGAAGGAAGTTGGAAGCTAGAGGGAATCTAGGAAGTTACTCAGGGAAATCAAACTAGAAGGGATTTGTCGGGTTGATGAGAGGAGAATGGTAGATTTTGATTTTTTTTTTTTTTTTTTCTTGTTCTTGTTCTTGTTCCTCGATACCTTAAAATCCCACTTGAGTTCTACCAAATATATTGAGGAAAAGAAGAACAGGTAAAAAGGTTAATGGCCAAAGTTACATTATCGACCGCTCAGAGATTAATTAAGTTACCTCTTTTGGATTTCCAATACACTGAAGGCTCCCATCTGCAAAAATTCCTATCCGATCGCACAAGACTTCCGCCTCTTCCATAGAATGAGCTGATGATACAAGTTTTTTCAATATTCAATACAATCAGAAAGAACAACGGAATAATGAACCGCTATTAGTACAAAATCTGCCATAATTCAAATGATGTAAATGAACAAATGATAATTAAACATGGAGAAGTTAAACAAAAATAGTCCACGTGTGAGCGAGAAAAATCTTAGTATTTCTACGAGGTTAAATTATAAGTTTAGTCTTGAACTTTTAGGTATGTGTCTATTCCGTTCTTAAATCTTAAAAAGTGTGTTTAGGTACTAAATTTTTAACTTTGAAAGTTTAAGGATTAAATGTACACAAACCTCAAAGATCGGAGATTAAATTTCGGGTCAAGTGATTAAATGCAAAATGAGACTGGGAAACGAAGGAAACATACTAGTAAGGATGATTGCTCGATCTTGCTTCGCACGCTTCACAAGATTCCATAAACTTTTTCTTGAAGCTGGATCTAGGCCGGTGCTTGGCTCATCCATATAAACAACCTTCGCGAAGTTTATAATGGTGTTTTCAGATATAGAAAGGGCCTTGACATATTAGAATGAAACAGATCGATACATTACTTTAGGATCTCCAATCAGTGAAATAGCAACACTAAGCCTCCTCTTCATACCTCCACTGTACTCCCCAGCTTGTTTATCCGCTACTCCTCCATGGAAGAGGTTGACCCCCTTGAGAGATTCTTCCACTGCCTGAAGCAATTAAAAAGCAATGAGGACGACACAAAATTTCTTTATCTAATGCATTTTCCATTGTTGTTACAAAAAAGAACTGTTTCATTCTTTGCATGCGTCACTTTCTAAGAGTTAGTGCAATATGAAGATATTGGATCTATACCATGAACTCGCATGATGATTTCAGTTTAATATTATGCTTACTTGTATTAAAGCAGAATCTTTTAAATTTTTCAGTCTGCCATAAAAGAGTAGGTGCTCCCTTCCTGTCAAGGTTTCCCATAGCAGGCTACATGGTCCCCAAAAATAAAAACATAAGGAAGCTCAAGTTGAGGGTCAGCATAAAGTAAGTCCAGCCATAAATAAGCTTACTCATGCTGTGGACAAACACCCATGCTTGCATATATGCCATCCATTTCGGTCCTTATGTCCAGACCTTCGACAAAGGCTGTTCCAGCGGTGGGTTTTATAAGACCAATCATCTGAAAACGGATCCTCGTGTGAGTAAAATTTACAAGAAAAACAGGAACATCTACGTCCACACCAGATATGTGGTGGGATTCGTTGACAATCAGAAAGACATTTAAGAACATAGAAGTCCAAGGAAAGAAGGGAGACAAACGACATAGCAAATCACTATTGAAGGAGAAATTTCAGCTCACCATACTGATAAAGGAGGTCTTTCCTGCACCATTAGGACCTAGCATTCCAAAGCATTCTCCTCGAAGCAAAGCAAGAGATAGTCCCCTAACTGCAAACTTCTCAGGGTTCCCATCCTTTCCTCGGTATACCTTTTTGAGATGGTCACAAATGATGACATGACTTGGATCTCCTTCCTTCAGCAACTTCTCAACCTTATCCCTCTGGAAGGAAAAATATAAAATCACAGAAGTCACAATTCAAGTGGTAATGATTCAGCTTTCTCTATCAACAAAAAAAAAAAAAAATCCGTAAATTTCACTTTACAAAAAGGCTAGTACTCATTAAACAGGCAGCTAAACAGTTGCAACATGACAAAATGCATTCAAAGGACAGTTCAACAAAGCCAGTTTACAATATTCCACAACGGAATCCCTCTTAAATCATGAGGAAGAAATACTTGATGAGAAGCAAAAAAATGAAGAATAGATCATGAAGCTTTTCAGAAGCATTCATACGTGAGTTCTCAATAAATGTAATGGTAAAACAGATATAAGTATCAAGAAAAACTTACCTCTTCTTTGACATCAGGTTGATCAATCTGAACCAAGACTTCTGATCCTTGCCTTTCCAAACCAGGATTCTGAGATGGAGCTTTCTTGTCACGTCTTTGAAGGAAAAATAAAGGATGCTTCCAACTTCCTGACGATAAACCTCGATCGATCCAGAATGCAACTAGAAGCACCACTATCCACTCAACAAGCATAATGATCAAGACTTCTCTCATTCCATTAATACTATCAGTCAAATCTTTCCACCGCATCCCATAAGTTCCCATTAGATTCCCAGTGAAAGAATAAAATGCAAACTCATACAGCCCACGATATAGCAAAAATCCAGGGTATAACTCCATAACTATGATCCATCCTCCTACAGAGCACAAGGAAGGCATATCAGAAGCAAACATTACATGGAAAAGTTTAAACTTCAAACCGTAGAGGGAAGGGCTTTGCCAACATCAAGCAATTAGATGAAGATAAACTTCTAGATATTTGGAATGTCTTAATGTTTGTAATAGTCGCTCTTCAGAAAGGTTCCAAGCATTCAAAGTCCCAGTGTAATTTTTTTAAGCTGATATATAAATGCAAAGTACTTTTGAAGTTCTATTCTCTGAACTCTCTATCTAGACAATCTAAATACTAATGGAAGATTTTAAAAGAAGTTTGAGTGTTGACTTTAAATGCTTGAAACCTCTAAAAAATAATCTAAAATCAGTCCGAATGAAAACTAACTTGGAGATATTTACTAACGTGGGAATGATGGATCTTCAACAAAAAATTGGAAGAGAAATCCACCTAAGAGCCCTGTTCCGAATACACATATATATGTCGAAACTGCAAAATGAAACATTCACATGTCAGCTTCGTGTTAAGTTGATACTAAATCCTGTTGAATTAAATAAAACCAAACCTTCAGCAGTTTTGACAGTTGAAAACATGGCAGCAACTAGAAAGGCTAGGGAGACTTGCAAATTTATAAATAAGAGATAAAAGACAAACTGGATGCTGTAGTCATTCATTGTGAAAAATTTTAGCCCTGCAAGGAAGTAGAAATTATTAAAACTTAGAACAAGGTCTGGATGTACAAGTTAAGAGTGATAAAATTTATGTTACCTATCACTGAACCAAACATCACAAAACAAAACATGTATACTGCAGAAACTGTGAGAAAATAAGCGTATGAAATCATCCAATAAGGCCCATCACCAAGCCCATGCATTTTCATCATGATTCTCAGTTTCTGTTGCTTCTCATATACCAACGATGTCAAGATAACCTAACATGGAAGGATAGAAATGAAATGTTAAAGAAGTTAAATGAAGAAATGAAGTAACTTTCATTGCAACTTACAACACCCTACAATATTGAACCAAGGATAGCAGTATATGCAGTATGAAAAATGCAGCCATTATGACGATGTCGACTCAAAAGGGTCATATATTCTCAAAATATGTTAAAACTTTTCTTCTACAGAGATATTAGTTACTGAACTTATCATATATTTTCAAGTTTCCTACAACTAGACAGACTTCTGTGATTACTTGTGACAGTTAGCCTTGGTGTTTCTGAGCAGTCAAACAATGCCCCAAACGTTTTCATACTTACAGGAAAAAGCTGGAGGATGACCCACGTAAAGAAGAGTGCACCAAGCAGAGAAGAGAAATCCAGTTTGATCTTTGTTGCAGGTTTTGGCATTTCTTTGACAAACTCGAAGGGCATCTCTGTGCCCGCTCCAAACAAAAATTTAAGGTAGCCATTGGATACCTGTGAACATAACGAGAGGAATGCACGTGTCAGCTTTCAATATAAGGACAGTAGTAAGGTAATGACTAATGAGATATGAAGAAAAAAAAAACAGGCTAACATCATCCATAAACACAGTTTCATAGTTCACAGTTATGATGGCCTTTTAATTTTATAAGGTTTAGAGGCCTACAATACTGGACTGAATAAAAATTGAACATTGTGTATAATGAGTTCACACCATGCATGAACTAGCATCAACACCTTTTTTTAGATATGTTGTATATTATTTCATTATTTCTTGTAGAAAGATAGCCAAAGTTATAACAATGCATACATGTTCGTTTATTCCTTCGGTGCAAATAAACTAAAATGTCGCAAATCAGGAATGGACCAAAAGAGGTCTTTTTATTCTGAGTATAGGGGAGGGATAGTTCAGCATTTCATATGTTCATCTGTACCAGATTAACCAGGCGTGGAACCCGCAACAAAACATTAGAAGAACGGCCAATATCACTCTTATAAGATGAATTATACCATATAGTCACATTAAAATTGTTCCCATCTGAATTTAAGAAATCAAAACCTGTGAAAGAGAAAGTTGTGAGTGCTTGCAATGAGAACTGTTGAAATCAAGATTGAAGTCTAATAAACCTGAAGAATCTTCCTCTCAGAAAAAAGGGGAGGGGGGGAAGCAAAAAAGAAACCTGAAAGAATCTCATTGATTTTCCCCTCTGAATTCCCGTTTTGGTAACCTTTGTATATCTCATCATTCACCTCCGAAGAACTATTGCGCCACAATGGTAGACCTTGAACACATGTAATATCTGGATTCAATAGCAAAGGACGCCAAGAAAGTGTAAGAATGTCTCCTGGGACAAAATCTTAAACTGCCAAGGAGTAAATTGAACACAATCTGCAATGACTCGATAATTACAAAAAGAATAATCAAAGAATTTTTAATTTGATCCGTAACCTTATGAATCAATTAATAAAAGCGTCTAACGTAGATAATAGTTTTTCATCATAGGAGTTGAAGGTTATATGATTTTCAGATGCAGATGATAAATAAGCCGTATATATATCACACACGACAATTTGTTGAGACTACTGACATATAATCTTATAACATATCAGATAAATTGGAAGCAGATCAGATGTTGACAAAGTTTCTAAAAATATTCCTCTCATACTCCATATAGCCTTGCAAGATAGCGATGATAACTACATTAAATATAGCTATTGCTTATCAAATTCTCATAATTATATGACTCAATCATATGCATACTCATGCTGCTCCACGAACATAAATGTTAACCTTACATAGTGAAAGCTAAAAAGTTCGTAGAGAATAGGCAGTCTGTGGCATTCTACCTTGTGTCTTTGAAAGAGAGAATATTGAAACGGGAATTAACAATGTCGAGCCTGCCGCACACTGACGTTGCATATAATATAAAGGAAGGTTTGAAATGAAAGCAGGATCAAGAAAATTGTTTGTTGTAGGCCTCGATTCTGATCCCTAAAAACATTTAGACCACATAATTACAATGAAAGTGAATATATGGCTGCGTCAAATATTGAATAAACAATGTAATTAGGAGATGAAAATGCAAGAACGTTTAAAATATAGACCAGGAAAGAGAGAGAAGTTGATGGAGAAGATGACTTACCAAAACGTTAAGAGATGCACCATACAGAACATCAGAAGAATTCCAAGTCAAAGAACTAGGGACCATACTTCCAGCCAAAACTACCCACATGCACAAAATAACATCATTACCAGTAACAAATGACTATCAAGTGAAGCAGACATCACGACGATAACTTCAACATCTCAGTAAATATATACTTAAGAGAAAGAGAGGAGTTCATACTATTTCCAAATGAGCGATTATTTCCGGTCAAAAGCATAGTAACAGGACATGACATTGACTCCCTGCATGATTCATTTGGCAAGTCTTTATGTGGAAAAAAATCTGTTCTCACAGCACGGAAATCAGGAGCAGGCATTTGCAAAATGGGAGGCCATTTTGGAGGACTTGGAATGGGGCAGCTTGCTGCTTGTATCAACGTTGAGTACTCTAACCCACAAACTTTCTCACATTTACCATCTCCATTTGTATCAACACAAGCACAACCACACTTGTTCTTCGGCTTATCCAATTCGTCGTTGACTATTTTTTGAAGTAGAACGAGCAATAAACAGAGGATGAATGGGAAGGAAATGAGACGAATATTTGTCCTCAAATTTCGTTTCTGAGTGAAAAATGAAGCAAAGTTTGACCATATCAGACAAAAGGGACATCATTTCTTGTCTCTTGTCACTTCAGAGTTGTAATAGTCTAATAGTGCTTGATTGAAATGATTATAATATTATAGGTACAAATAGATGTGGAACTGTTGACGAAAGGATTGACCATTATCATAAAATATTTTGAGTCTATCTATTAGCTGAACAGTGCTCACGTTAGCATGGATGTTGATTTTTTTATGAAAAAAGAATATCTTTTATTCTCAGAGCACTATTTATTCAAAACATCTTCCCAATTTAAATCTTAATCCGAAAACTAATGTAACAGTTCAAACTCACCGCTAACATATATTGTTCGTTTTGGTATGTTACATATCGTCGTCAGCCTCTCGATTTTAAAACGCATTTGTTGGGGAGAGGTTTTCACACCCTTATAAGGAATATTTCGTTCCCCTCTTCAATCGATGTGGGATCTCACGATCAACCCTCTTAGGGGTCAGCGTCCTCGCTGGTATATTGCCGGGTGTTTGGCCCTGATACCAATTGTAACAGTCCAAGCCCACCGCCATTAGAAATTGTCCGTTTTGGTTCGTTACGTATATCGTTGCTATCAGTCTCACAATTAAGAGAGTGGTTTCCACACCCTTATAAAAAAATGTTTCGTTCCACTCTCTAATAATATCTCACAACTAATGATATGATTTAAAAAGTCCTACCGAAAATCACCCAAAAATATATGAATATAATTTGAGGATTAATACCATTTTACAAGTCGATTTCAAAATGCATACATGCTAAGGATAAGAGAAAATGGAAAATAATAAAATGCAAAAGAAAACCAACAGATTCCATGGACTGAACCGATCATATTGTCCAAAAGAATTCAAAAGAGGAAGGATTTCTTAAAAGCGGTAAATTAAACAGAACCAGTAAAGAGAAGAAAGGAAAAGACCTGGTAGGTTAAGTTTTTCCGGAGCAGAGCATTTGCTTGGGTCCAGAAGGTCGCGACCCGAATTGGTGTATCCGCCATTGATATCAAAACCGGAAGATTTCAATTTCTATAGCAGGAAGAAGGAAAGTAGATGAATTATAATTGTCTTCAATGGACAACTGTTGGCCAGAAGGAAAAGCTCATCCGCCCACAGTGCCCACTACCGCCACCAGCAAAATGCATACATTTCCATACGGAACTTTCTCGGCGGCTGAAGCCGAAATTCACATAGAATCAACGGGATTGGGCAGCGACAAAGATTGTGATGCGCCAGCAGCCTATTCCTTTTCCTTTACGTAACCCAGAAGGAAAATTCTCCCACAGGAATTTCTCTCTTTTCTCTTTATTTTCTTTAGTTCTCTCTTTAAAAATTAAAAATAAAAAAGGATATATGATCTTTTTCTTTTTATTTTATCCTCAAAACGATCTTTTTCTTTTTATTTTTTAAAAAAACAATATTATGTCATTTTCTGTTTGGCTTCACTGATCTATAAAATATAAAAGATCTAAACAACATTCCATTTTAATCTTTATACTCTTTAAAATATATTATGTTTAATGATAATTTCAACGTGAAATTAACTACACGAAAGAAGGAAGAATGATTCCAAATCCACCGCTAACCGATATTGTCCTGAACTTTCTCTTATAAGCTTACGTGTCTATTAGAGAGAGGTTTCCACATGAATGTTTCGTTCCTCTCCAACTGATGTGAAATCTCACAATCCATCTCCTTTCTCTTTCCAATCGAGGTGGGATCTTCTGTTGTATTTGATGTTGTATGGAAGTGGCGGGTGATTTTGCAGTTTCCATGGCAAACATTAAGGCAATAAACATTTGCACATTCACATACTAATAATATCCATCAGACCAACATAACTAAGGAGTGTCATTGAACATGATAATCACAAGCAGATACAGTATAAACAACCTGTATTACGACAAAGTATCCTTAAATAATGTGTTTTGAAGCACCAAAAAACTTGGGGGGAGGGAAGAACTTAAAACCTATGATGTACATGCACTCTCAAACAACCAAGATGACAGAACAATCAGACAACACCATATATTGGCCTCACCAGCCCCCCTCCCTTGAGAAGAAGATGGACCCAGTCGCTGAATAGGTGATGCCTGATCACTAATGTATGAATCAAAAAAGCCTTCAGATGAAATTTACCCCTCTATAGCTGTTGACATCTGAAAACCCTTTTTTTTACCTTCTCCAGTCGGCTTGAATTACCTTTCCTGAATAAAATATCGAGAAGATATTGATTCTAATGATGATGAGTATCTGTTCAGCATGAATGACAAAAGTTGTATCCAAATTTGGGTACAAACTCGCTATGAAGGATCATGATGCGACATGCTGCGAGTAAAAGTAATATGTATATTGAACAGAATGCTTACCATTTTCGTCTCTTGATCCGAGAAGCGCCTTGTCATTTTTATTTCCTCCTTTTCCACCTGAATGAACAAGTCTTTGTGTTCGGGGTGACTGTGAGCTAATTTTAGCATTCGTTGGCGACGGTAAAGAATGTCGTCGGTTGAGGTTATTTCTTTCATTATCCTGTCTAAATCTTGGTGATCCTTGTGCTCTCAGTTTTGCCTTGGCAGATTCAGTTGCTGCCATGTAGCTAGGTACGGTCGGGCTGTGCTGCAACCCATTCTCCACTCGCTCTTGCTTGGCTGGAGTCGAGGCTTTCCTGCCAGATTTCGGGTTCTCGTTGTTAGTATAATCTTCCTTGTGATTCGATTCTCCATTTGATAATGGATTGATATCATCTTTATGGTAGCTCTCTGCCAAAGGCTTAGTCTCCACAGCAGCCTCATCTCCAGCAATGTTCTTATCTTTGTCACTACTCTCAATCAAAGGCTGTGAATCTTCAACTGGAACACCATTAGGTACATTACGTATCGCTTTTATCGGTAATGGCTCAGGTAATGGCTCAGGAGTTGTTTCCAAGTCAGGCTGGACGGGTATCGTTGAGATTGCCTCCTTTTTCATCTTCTCAGAAGAATTACTAGTACCTCTTGCCAAAACGTCACGGCCTAGACCATTAGAAGCCTTGTCCAAACTTTCCTTGTGTTTCTCATCACCTACTTCTTTTTCGGCAGGATTATCAAGGACAGGGTTATGGACCTTTCTCAGACCCCGTTTGACCTTTTCAAGCTCCATTTGAGGATTGTCCTGTACCTGCTCTGCAGCTGAATGACTCGAGGGTTTCCTAAAATTACGTTTCGGTTTCTCAAATTCAGTAGATGATTGGACAGCAGCACCGTCGTTGTTTACAGAAGGAACTCTCCTTGTGCGTTTTGATCTAACAGTATGTGCCTCTCCAGTTTGACCAGTACTCAGCCTTCTTTGAGATTTCGTCTCTGGAGCTTTTTTTACGTGAGGAATCGGTTTCCAAAATCTAGAATGCGACCAGCGTTCTAACCATTTCATGACTGAATTTTCATCTCCATTATCAAAATAGAGTTGCATAGGCTTTGCAGTTGTAGATGAAGCAAGCTACAAGAACAAATCACAAATAAAATCATATGAAGTATATATTAAGATAAACAAGTGGCAATTTCGGTACAGAGAAGTAGAACGTGAAGAGTACGTGATGGTAAACTTACCTTCATAGTGAAAGCATTTGCAGAAAGTTTCGCCATTCGTGTAGAGAGACTTACTCCAGCAGGATCCACTAACGGTTGATCCTGATGTCGGAAAAAAAAAATCTGTCACCTACTTTTCTGAGTATCAATTCTGACATTCACAACATTTAAACAACAGTGTGCTTTGCAGAAGCCATACGAGATAATTTCGTTGAACTGTACACAAAATGAAATGTTGATAGCAACAAGAGTGTGCTTTTCTGAATTACCTGTGGCTGCACTAATCTACAATTGTTTTGCACTTCAAACCCTACATCAGAAAGCCTTACTCTTCTTCCCCGAGCAATAGCCTGAAACGTGACAATTCCGAGCATACAACATAGAGTAGCAACAGCTTGTCTCCTTACCAAATGACCACGAATAAGTGCCTGCAGCCTAATGATACCTTTGAGGGCCCGAAATGCTCGGCGAGCCTTCAATCAAAATTTATGTCAGTAGAATTTCTCAATGCTGCCAAACAGATGAAAATAGAGCTAACATACTAAGCGAGACAACATACAAGATTAAGTCTATTGCGACAGTCAAAAAGAGGGATTATTTCAAGTCCCAATAATCACAACTGTGCAGGGGACACGAGTCCAGCATCAAAAGATTATTGGGAGAGAAGAATGAAAAGGTGGGCTAAATGGAGCAAATAGTATTGACAAAAAAAGTTGCCAACTAACACCTAAGAGAAGCTTGAACCTTAGTTTTCAACGACCTCCTAACTTACCAAATAACCGCGAAAAGCAGCTTGAGCCTTAGTTGCAGCCTCCTCTTCACGGATTCTCTCAGAATCAGATGGTGCATCTTGGCAGGCAGATCCTTGAATTTCGGCATCTTGATTTCCTGGGATTGATATTGATCGTTCATGCGACACATTAGCGGACTCATTGTTGGTAATTTTTAACACGCCTTCATTTGTATCGATGGCATTTGGGGTTGGATGTGAAGCTACAGGATGACTGATAACAGAAGTCGTCTCTGATGCCTTGGTAGAAACCAATACTTCTTTCCCATTTCCATTTCTCTACACAGTATCAAAGAGAGAGACATTATAACCTAATTTCCAAAGATATCATCAACAATGAGAGGTTCAATCTGCAGCCTTAAAACTGAAAGTACATAGCTAAACAGTGAAAATTCGACTCATTTGCTTCAAGTAAGCATGTAGTTAAAACTCGTTTAATGAAATGAGGAAGAGATTAAACGAATACTTTACAATTGAGATATAGGCTCACAACAATTACAACCAGATTGATCCTTAACTCAAGGAACGTTAAAAAAAAATTGGCGGTTCGAAGCCTAAGTTATACTGGGAAACATTTGTACAATAATGAAATCAAAATCACCTCTCTGCCCTTGGAAAGATTGGATTTGGAAGATTTCTTCCCAAACAATATGGTCTTAATCCATTTTCCCGGCGACTTCCCCATTGCTGAAAGGTTAAGCTCTGCAAACATAGAATCTTAGTGAACATAGCAATATAGAGTCCTCATTAGAAAATCTGAAACTTCAAAAACTTCAAGCCGTTTCATTTGAATATGAAAATTGCAATTACCCACTAAACATAGTTGGTAGGTACTACTGTTGATATGCAGTAGATATTCTACTAGATTATCCCTTAAACTAACATTCCCCTGCCATGAGCTACCAAATTTAAAGCAGCATTCTAGTCAATAATGTCACTTTACATCACTGGCCCAGAAAGAAATATCACAGATCAAAGCACCCAAATCCAAAGTCTCAGAGGGTCCAAATACTCCAAGCACCCATCACAGGACACAAACAAAACGAGTTGTCGGGAAAAAACCAAAAGAACAAAAAAAAAAACCAAAACTCCACAAATCACAATCAGAAATGAGCATATCAAACAAAACCCAATTCACAAAGATCATGACAAACGGAGAAACAAAACCAAAAGGGCAAACATTCAAAGAAATCCCATGTAGAAAATAAACAAAACCCAAGAATCAAAGAAACCCTACAAACAAAATCAGCAGTTTCAGTAAATCAAACACAACCCAAATGGCAAACGGAGTTCCACGTCCACGATATCAGATCTGAAACTTACCCACCTCACCAATGTGCCCACTTCAAAAAACCCTATATTCTACCATTCCTGAAAAGAAGAAAAAACCTCAGAAAAACAAGATCATCGTGGCCTGCAAATCAAGCCTGCAGACTGCTGTAAGAAGCAGCTGGAAAAACAGAGAGAGATCTACACAGTAGCTAAGAAAGTAAACAAAAGGAATACAGTTCAAAAACATATAATATATAAAAATGGATGAAAAAGAAATGAAAGGAAGCGCGAGAATGAGAAATAGCTTACAAACTAGGGAAAACACGAACTTGAAACCTCGATCACTTTAATTTTTCATTTTTTTCTGCTTTTCTTTAGCCGCTCTGGATTAGCTTCTTCACTCTGCGCTCACACTGGCATTGGTGAGTTCGAAAAGAACGAATAATTTTACCCAGCCCTGAAAAAACAAATAACAAAAGCACTACAGTGCGGTCTTGTACAGCATAATACGATGGGATCCTCATTGTGGACCGTTGGATTGGAACACTTTGAGAGAGGTTTTGATCGGACGGTGGAGAAATAGAAGAACAGTTGGGGTTTCTTAAAAAGGGCGGGTGTGGTGAGTGGGTCCCCAGGTGCAGTTACTTCGGAACCAAGTGTTGGAAGGGCTTCTTTATTCGGAAGCATGGTTGTGAAATTACGTTTTTAGTCCATGGCGCGGTGGTTTGAAGTTAACGCGCGAGAGAAGCGCGTCTGAAGGAGAGAGTAGGTGACGGTAGTAAGGGTCACAGACATCGTACCCACGACGCGCGTGAGAATGGCGGGAGGATGTCGGGTTGTGCACGTGGAAGCTGAAGAGACTTTGTATGCGGGTCACGCTTGAAGGAGCTCGTACGGTCATTCGAGTAATGCTCAGTTTTCCTTTTCCCCCCTTTTTCTTTTTCATTTATATTTAGTTTTAAAGATTTAAAATATTAGTTTATGTGGACCCTCACATTCACCTACAAAAGTACCATTTTTCATTATCTAATATAATTCAATATTTCTTTTATTAAAATTAAAAACATATATATATATATATATATTTATTATAAATATTAAATATAGTTGAACTGTGAACTCTATTTCTTTTATTGTTCGATCTAAATTTTAATTTTATTTATTTTTAAAAAAATAAATGTAGATATATCTACTCGTGGGACAAACTCGGTAAGCATTAGATTGGAACACAGCAAAAACTGAAAAAAAATCTAATTGGGTAACAAAACTTAGCTGTCTTGTGAGATATTCTATAATTATAAACCAGACCCACAGACTATTATATATCATTTAAAATAATCCGTCTTAAAAAAAGCATAACTATTAAAAGAATGTTTGAGATCTCAGTGAAATTAAAGTTTTTGTGTTTTGATATTTACGATATGGGTGTACATCAAAATCGAAAAAAGCCGAGGAGAAAAACATATAAAATTAAAGTTTTTATTTATGCAGCTTTTGATTTGGTTCGGTTCGGTTCTTATATTTAGTCACGGCCAAAAAAATGGATCCCTAAAATGGTATATTAATTATAAATTATGTAATTAAAAAAAGAATGATGAATTAATTAATTACTCTAACTATAAAATAAATTTGAAGTATAAGTTTAACATTCTTCTGGTTGAAAAAACAAAAAAAAATAATTAATAAATAAAAAATAAAGGAACCGTTAAGGAGTGGAGTGTAGAAGCAGAACGTGGATTGTCAGTTTGTGTCGGCCAACGTAAGCGCTTCTATCTTATCCACCACTTCTATTGGGCCAACTTCCGCAAGGCCCAATTGGGCCGATAATCTCCTCGCGTGATCCTCACGCGCTCGTTTATTTTTTTAAATAATAATAATATTTCTCATGCTTCTCAATGAAAACGACCATAATTATATCAACAAATTAAGTTCAATTGTCGTTCGAATGAAAGATAAATAAATTAATAAATTCTCTTTGCTAATGTAAATTCGATAATTAAAAAAAAAAAAAAAGAATATGATTTATGAAGATGAATTTACATTTACAGAGATTTTCGAAATTCGAATCTCTAACAAGCTACCAATAAATTTGAGAAAAGTTATATCTAATCCTCCACTAATCGAACACCTTAATTTCACTTTAAACCATGTTTATTAATTTACACTTTAATATACTCCAAAATCCAACAAATACGACCCAATTAATCAAATTAATTGGTAAGATCAATATGATCACCTGGCGACGCCGATGCACTCTTCGGATTCGAAAACGGCAATGAACTTGCTGGAACAAATGCCATGTTTCCCGTCGGCGGAGAATTACTTGGCGTTGCCGTCGTAATATTGCTCAAGAAGCTCGTCCCACATCCATTCCCTTTATTTGTCGTGGTCGTTGCGGTCGATGTCAACTGAAACAATGGTTGTTCACTTCTTGCCGATGACTTTACGGTACCGGTGCCGGCGCCCCCAGAGCCGATGATGGATGTGAGAGCGGCGGCGAGAGCAGATTGGAAGCTGGGGTCGGCTGTGATGGCCTTAGTGGCGGCGGCGATTGTGTCGGGTAATGGCGGTTGCTGATGTGGCAGTGACATGGCGGTGTTTCGTTGGTGTTGGATGTAATTTTGATAGATATTATTAGTGGGTGTAGTAGCGGGGTGGCTATTTCTGTTGTAACTAAGAACGCCGTTATTCCACGACAAGACATTGTTTCTGGAAGATCCGAAATCGAGTTGACTGGTAAAAGGGTAGCGAGAATTGGGGAAACTGGATGGGAATTTACCAAAATGGGTCGAGGGATTTGAGGTCGAAGAAGGATTTGAAGTGAGATCCAAAGTGATTGTTGGGTGAGTTGGGGAAGTGGATGAGATGATCGAGGAGTTATTCGGTAAGTAAAAGTTCTGTTTTGAATTTGAGTAAAAGCTTAGGGCGTGGTTAGATGAGGAGGAGGAGGAGGAGGCCGCCGCCGTCGTGTTTGGAGCAGAGGAGGTGGAGGAGCCAGAGAGGAGCATGGAAGCAGCGGCGGAGGTGGTGGAAGCCATGGCGGTGGCAGAGGCTGGTAATGGGTGGTTATGGTTACCTTCATAGGTAGTTATTAAAATCGACATGTCATCGGCGCATCTCTGGACCTGTTTTCTAACAGGACATGTCGGCGAGCCTGTGCAGCGGTAGTATGCTCGTGGACAGGGGTTTCCTTTCGCTATCTTTTGCCCGTATTTCCGCCATTGGCACCCATCGTTCATCTGCAAAACGATCAAACTCTTACGATCCTTTACGATGATATGATATTGTCAATTTTAACAAAAATATGACTAACCGTGGTGGTTTCGCATCGGGCTCTAACACAGACCCGAGCGCGCTTGGGCGGATTGGGCGGGAGAGCATCATCGTCGGCGCTTCGCATCGTCTTCAATCCTTTACTCGGCGGCCAATTTGTCTCGCCAGCATCCTCCTTCGTTTCATGATCAGCGCT
Source organism: Cucurbita moschata (assembly GCF_002738365.1). Classification (NCBI taxonomy): domain Eukaryota; kingdom Viridiplantae; phylum Streptophyta; class Magnoliopsida; order Cucurbitales; family Cucurbitaceae; genus Cucurbita; species Cucurbita moschata. Next base: position 911,841 of record NW_019268552.1, on the reverse strand, counting down.
AATTGTTAAACTCCGATTGGGGGAATGAGCTTCTTTAACAGTCGCCGGCGTTGATTCCTGCTCGAATTTGCAATTCAGACCAAGAGATAAAGCCTGTTTGACAGCTTCTTCCTTGTCGCCTCCATTGATATTCTTCTCCTCGGCCGCCTTCTTCTTCTCCGCCATTGGGTATCTCCCAAGCGTTAAGGAAACCAGATCAGTTTCCTCAGTTTGATCATCATGGGGACGCTGTCGTTGTTCCTTGTCGTGTTCTGGTAATTTCTTCGCTTCCCGTCCGACAATCCCCAGGAATTGCATTTTTAGGGCTTCGTAATCCTTCATGATTTGACCTAAACTCATTTTTAGTCTCTGGTTTTCTTCTCTCACTTCCCCCATCTCTGTTCGCGCCGATTCCAATTGTTCTTCCTGTTCAAACACATAAAATCCACATTTTTATTTATTTACCAAAATTTTTGTGAAATTACCATTTAGTCCCTAGTTTCAATTAATATTTAAATTTTTTATTTTCTGTCTATGTAAAATTACTAAATTTATAATTTATTACCGTACGGTAAATTTGTTGACTAGCGAAGGGTTTTGTAATTGACGATAATTTTAATATTAATATTAATAATAGTAAATAGGAAGAATGGAATCTTATACCACGTGGTTAATTAAATGGGCAGATCCCCATAACTAAAAGCTTCAAATTTCTTTTTATTTTATTTTAATAATAATAAAAAAAAAATTATGAATATTAACTATTCTGAAATGATGAATTTACTGTATAGTAAACAAAATTTTACTTTATTGAAAATTGAAAAATTAAATAAAATTTTATTTATAATTATTACTTTCTTTTTCGATAATAATTATAAGAAAGCTAACCTGAATCTTGGTGCAGCTTAAATCCTTTTGATCGGATGAGTTGCTCGTTTTATCTTCACTTTCATGCTCTTCTTTTCCGTGGTTCTCTTTCTGATAAGTCTATAAATTTTTAGATCTATGATCAAACAGGTATGTATCGTCTCCAAAGTTGAAAATTGGAAATTGACCTACCTTAATAAGGAGAGATTGGTTAGAGGGAGAATTCCGATCGTCGTCGCTATCTCCGGCAGGCTTCTCGGGCTTGACGACAGGCCTTGGACGGCCAAAAGCAGGAGCAGCAGCAGCTTCCATGAAAGAACCTAATTTTCTTCAAAGGGGGTTCTATTTGAATGAAGGTTATGAGAGTTGTAGAGAAGATATATATAAAGGGAAATTAAAGAGAGGAGAGGAAAGGAGGCTGTGTTTGACTAAGCCATGGCGTTTGCCGATCACGAACCTCTGATTTCGAGTCTCAAATTTCAACGCACCCCTTTCTCCTTTAAACACCACCAACTTGGCTTTTTTATTTATTTCAAAATATCGGACGGACGTCGACTTTATTTTAATTCCGTATTAAATATTAATCAAACCTAAACTACCTCCATGGAATTCAAAGGTCAACTCTTTGGATAAAATGTACCCAACAACAAGTCTCTCTTATTACTTTTTCTTTCTCCCATTCCTTATCCCATAAGTAAACACGACCCAACCAAAAACTCAAACCAATATGCCCTTTCAGTCTTATCAATTTACTCATTAAACTTTCACGATGGGTTCAGTGGATTTTTTTTTTAGTTCAACGACGTGGGTTCAATAGATTAGCCATGTTTTGTAGTATACATAAAAATTTAAACTTTGAGATTTTGATTTATGGTCAAAATCTTAGATTAGCCACCGGCGTGCTACCGTCGTCTATCTAATTTTTCTCTCACGTTTACAAATTTATTAACGGTAAGGTCAAATTTTTAGTATGGATTTAATTAGAAGCCTCCTGATTGGTCATTTCATTTGACTTTTATTTAAAAAAACAAAATCAATAAATAATAATAATGACACATGAAAGGTGAGATATATCCGTTCTTTGTTTGTATTATACACCAACTTGTGGGGTATCCTCCACCGTGGCAATTTAAAAAAATACATGTTTTAATAACTAAAATAAAATTCCACCCAATTATTACAAAATTATCTAAATTAATTACGTCATTTATATACTCAATAATTAATTATAAAATAATGGTATTTAAATGAAAATGACTATTTTTTAGAAGTCTTGAAATTAATACAAATAATTAAAATAATTAAGAAATAAATACCCAAATATAAAATTTTCCAATTTCAGTCATTGTCGTAGGAAAAGAATATTTAACCGCCTCTCTCTTTTTTTCTTTTTTTGGCTTTTTTTTTTCTCTATGTATGGAAAGAATAAAAAAGAAATACGCAGAATATTCGAAAAGACCGAATATTTAGAAATTTAAACGCGTCGTTTAGATGTGTTTCTCTTGATATTAATTTCGTAAAATATTATATATATTTAAATGATATTTTCTTTGTAATTAAAGTTTGTACTCGAAAATTCAACGTACAACCATATACGCGTACCCACTAGTCACTTATAGAGAGCCTCCATGCAAAAATCTCAAGAAAATAAAAAATAATTTTATAATATATATATATTTAAAGTCAACACATTAATAACATTATTTTTGCTTAAAGTTTGAGCTGTTGACTTTAAAATCAACTTCTTAACGTTTACTTTTTCTTATTACAATTCAAGCAAAAATAATAAAAGAATATATTTTAATTCTTAAAAATTATGATAAAATATTCTTATTTTTTTTATTTTAATTATTGAAAAAACTCGAACATATTTTTCAACCCCGACAAAATATACCTAATAGTGCATAATTAGTTTTTGAATTTTCGTGAATTTATTTGAATGGAAGAAAATGATACAGAAATTTGAAGTCGGCTGTCAAAGTTCAATGATTTAGGTCAAATTCATACACTAAGATAGACTTTTGGGGGAAATGAACATTGTGAATGTTTGCTGAATCACCACACCTCAATGGGGGTGAGAGTTCTCTTATTTATAATTATTTTCAGAATACAGAAATATGGTAAATTACAAATATTATGGAAATAGTAATAAAAGGAAAGAATAATAAATGAATGCAATATATTTGCCTTTAATAAGAGGGCAAATATGGTAACCCGTAATGTAAGGCAAATATCTAGATATTTGCCTTATAGTGACGGTCAACTATCCTTAACACCCCCCCGCAAGCTGAGCGTCGGATTTGAACGAACGTAAAGCTTGGATCTGAAAAATTCAAAGAGAGGTCGAGAAATACTCTTTGTGAAGATGTCAGCAACTTGGAGATGAGAGGGTACATATTGTGTGCGAAGTTTGCCAGCGATAACAAGTTCTCGAAGGAAATGATAATCTAGTTCAACATGTTTGGCCCGCTTGTGAGAAACGGGATTAGAGCTCAAAAAAATAGCACTTTTGTTGTCACATAAGAGTAAGGGCTGCTTTGAAATAGGGACCTTGAGGTCATGCAAAAGATGCGTAACCCAAAGAAGTTCAGCAGCGGTTGTGGCAAGAGCACGATACTCAGATTCACAGCTGGAGCGTGAGACAGTAGGTTGCTTTTTGGCACTCCAAGAAACCAGATTGTTACCAAGATAAATAGAATAGCCGGATGTAGAACGACGAGTATCGGGACAACCAGCCCAGTCAGCATCCGAATAAGCGACTAGCGTACTAGGAACATTGGATGGACGAAAGGTAAGACCAAAGTGGAGTGTTCCTTTGACATAGCGAAGAATACGTTTGACAGCAAGAAAGTGATCTGCAGTAGGGGCATGCAAGAATTGACTGACAGAATTGACAGCATAGGCAATATCTGGACGCGTAATAGTCAAGTACTGAAGGGCGCCAACAAGAGATCTGTAGAGAGTAGGATCAGAGAAAGGAGAACCATCAGCAGTCAAGTGTTGAGAAACAACCATAGGAGTGTGAACTGGTTTGCTATCGAGCAACTGAGCACGAGTAAGAATATCTCGAGCATATTTTAACTGACTAATAAAGAGACCATCAGGAGTGGGTGAAGCTTCAAGACCAAGAAAGTAACTGAGAGAACCCAAATCTTTGGTAGCAAACTCAGAATGAAGCTTGCGAGTAAAGCTGTCAATAAGAGATGAGTTGTTGCCGGTAACAATAATGTCATCAACATAAAGAAGCAAATAGATAATGTTAGATTGCTGATGAAAGACAAAAAGGGACGTGTCAGCGCGACTGCAAGAAAACCCAAGTGTGAGAAGAAATGAGCTAAAACGCTGAAACCAAGCACGAGGAGCTTGCTTTAAACCATAGAGGGCTTTCTTTAATAGACAAACATGAGTGGGAAATCGAGGATCAATATACCCAGGAGGTTGTTCCATATGAACACGTTCAATAAGAGTTCCATTGAGAAAAGCATTCTTGACATCAAGTTGTCGAAGAGGCCATTTATTTGTGACTGCAATAGAAAGCACAACACGGACAGTGGTAGCTTTGACAACCGGACTGAAAGTGTCAGTGTAGTCAAGACCAGGAACCTGAGTATAACCTTTGGCAACAAGACGAGCCTTGAAACGCTCGACAGATCCATCAGGCAAATATTTAATACGAAACACCCATTTAGAGCCCACGATGTTGGTGTTAGCAGGGCGAGGAACCAAAGTCCAAGTATCATTTTGTTGTAATGCTTGAATTTCTTCATCCATGGCAGCCACCCAAGCAGGATTCTTAGCCGCAGATTTGAATCCTTTTGGCTCAGTGGATGCAAGAAGAGCAGAAAGAAGTCCAGATGAGCCCAAAATACCAAGATTTGCTGGATGACGAGTCTTGAATATACCAGCTTTGGCTCGTGTGATCATAGGATGAGTGCCCAAAGAAGAGAAATCAACAGGAGGTTCAATAGAGGTCGAATTAGAAGTCGAAGGTGGCAAAGTGGAACCTGCAAGAGAAGTATCAACCTGCACAGACTCATCTACAAGGTCAGAACAAATATCACACGGGGATGAACTGGATCGAGGAGTTTGCGGTGATGAAGTGGTAGGGGGGGATGAATCAATATGATGAAAATGTGGTTCTAAGAAATTTGAAATAGGAATAGAGGAAAGAGGTTGGGTCTGGGAGCTAGGGATAGCAGGAAAGTGGGTTTCATCAAATTGAGCATGACAGGTGATATATAGCTTAGTGGTGGCCGGATCAAGACAGCGAAACCCTTTATGAGCAGGACTATAACCCAAAAAAATACAAGGAATGCTGCGGGGAGAAAGCTTGTTAGGCATATAATCACGCAAATAAGGATAAACACGACAACCAAAGGGATGAAAATTGTCATAATGTGGAGTGTAGCCATAAAGGAGTTCAAAGGGTGACTTACCTCCAAGAAGTGGAGTAGGCAACCGGTTGATAATATAAGCTGCAGTGCTGAAGGCGTCAACCCAAAAACGAGAAGAAAGATGAGAGTGAAAGAGAAGGGCCAAGCCAGTCTCAGTCACATGACGATGTTTTCTCTCAGCACGACCATTTTGAGCAGGTGTATATGGACAAGAGAGTTGATGGTGGATGCCAGAATTACGTAAATGAGTTTTGAAACAAGTATTAGTAAATTCGGTACCACCATCACTTTGAAATACCTTGATACGAGAAGAATATTGATTTTCCACAAATTTTTGAAATTGAAGAAAAATATCAAAAAAATCAGATTTAAATTTTAAAGGGTAAAACCAAGTGAATCGAGAATAATCATCAATAAAAATAACATAATAAAGGAAACCCGAATTTGATTTGACGGGAGAAGGACCCCAAAGATCACAATGAATAAGATCTAACACATGAGACGACCTACGTTCATTGCGGGAATAAGGCAATCGATGACTTTTTGCAAGCTGACAGGTATTACATAATGATGGAGAAGGCAATAAAGACGTAAGAGAAAGATGACCTTTTCTATTTAAAAAAGAAATAACAGAATGATTCACATGACCTAGACGAGCATGCCATAAATCATATGAAGCACGTAAAGATTTGTTTCTAAGGGCTGAAATAAAAGCAGAGTTGCCGCGCTCCAGCACATATAGCCCTCCATCTCTTTTACCGGTTGCCACCACCCTTCCTGTTTGACGATTCTGGATAGTAATAAGATTATTAGTAAATGTAACGGAGAGAGGAAAATCAGACGTTAATTTACTTATGGAAAGAAGATTTTTAGTGAGGTGAGGGACAACCAAGACATCTAACAAGTGAATATTTGGAACAGGTGAAAGAGTACCGGTGTGGGTAATGGGTAGGGAAGCACCGTTTCCTACAATCACAGAGTCCTTACCCGTGTAATTTTTAGACTGATCCAAAATAGATGGGTCGGCAGTCATATGGGCCGAAGCTCCAGTGTCCAGAAACCAATCAGCAGTATCGGGTCCAGCAATAGAACATGACGTGTTAAAGGCTTCAGCAAGGTGAGCATGAGAAGAATCAGGTCGAACATACCGTTGGTTGCAGCGGTCAGCATAATGGCCCTCTTTGCGGCATATTTGGCAGTGAGGTGGTCGACGACCTTGACTTGAGTGGGTTCGTCCTCGATTAGAAGAGTTATTTTTGTGAGAATAAGAACGACCTCGCTGGTTGGTAAAGGAAGCAGGGTGGCTTCCATGGGTGCGACCACGATTAGTGACTGTGAATGCTGTAGGAGTGGAGTTAGAGGACTCAAGGGAGAGCTGAAACAACTCAAAACTTTCAGCTTTAGAGACTAAATCTGCAAAACAGGGGATAGAGGTAAGAGCCATCTGAGCAGTAGAAAAAGCTGAAAATTCGGTGCCGAGTCCACGAAGGAACCAGTGCACTTTATCAATGTCCTCGACCGGTCTGCCAATGGCATGAAGTTGGTCACAAATTTTTTTGAAGGCACGGGCATACTCAGCAACAGGTTTGGTGCCACGTTTCATCAACTGCAAGTCATCCTTGAGTCTCAGTTCACGAGCTTTCGACTGATGGCTGAACGTAGTTTCCAACGCAAGCCAAACATCACGTGCAGTAGGGAGACCAACGACAACAGCCATGGCTTCCTCAGTGAGAGAGGAGAGCAGGAGACAGAGAAGTCGTTGATCGGCTGCTCTCCATGCCAAATATTTGGGGTTGAGTGTTGAAGAGGTTTCTGGTTCAAAGCGAGGTGGTGGAACCCTGGTTCCATCGACATAGCCCAGCATGTCTTGACTCTCAAGAAGAGGGAGAAGTTGGCTTTTCCAAAGAAGATAATTGGAGGAAGAAAGTTTGATGGTGATCATATGGATTAGAGTATTGAAAGGAAGAAGATGATAAGAAGATTCGGAAGCCATAGAGAAGAAAGGATCAGGGTTGTTAAACCGAAAGGGCTCTGATACCATGTGAATGTTTGCTGAATCACCACACCTCAATGGGGGTGAGAGTTCTCTTATTTATAATTATTTTCAGAATACAGAAATATGGTAAATTACAAATATTATGGAAATAGTAATAAAAGGAAAGAATAATAAATGAATGCAATATATTTGCCTTTAATAAGAGGGCAAATATGGTAACCCGTAATGTAAGGCAAATATCTAGATATTTGCCTTATAGTGACGGTCAACTATCCTTAACAAACATAAATTTATAAAAATATTTCCCAATTTTTCAAATAAATCAATTTTAAAATAATAAACACGAACGCTCTCCAAAAATTTCCGTATTTTAAAATTAAATTAGTCAACGATTGGTTGGTTCCAGTAACCATGGTTTAAATCCAACGTCTTTGTTGGATGATAAAAGTCCCACATCGGTTAATTTAGAAAATGATCATGAGTTTATAATGAAGGAATACTATCTCTATTGATATGAGTCTTGTAGGGAAGCTGTAAACAATATCACATCATTCTAAAGAGTTGTGTTTTAAATTTTGGATGAAATATTTTTTAAATCCAATTCAATGGTTGAGTGGTCAACTTTTTTTTAAAAAAACCCAATGAAAAATATATAAATAAATAAATAGCCGAAATTTATGGAACTCCATTATATTTTTATAAATGGTATGTTTACCATAAGGTCGTTAATTTAATTTTTTTTAAATATGGATGAGATAGAGGGGTAGAAGTGAGATTTCACACGGCATCCTACTCATGTCAATGTAATAGTATATAGTTTAATATCAATGATGTTAATGCAAACATCATATATTTAATCTCTTAGTTTACCAAATTGCTTAGTTTAATTAAAAAAATGATCTATATAAATTCATTAAAATAATAACTGGTCAATATCCTTCATTATTCTATTGCCGATCAGTCATGCAAACTACGAACTTTATATTATATCATATAAATTATTTTAATATTAATGAATCAATCAACTATGTTTCAAAGTCGTTGCATTTACATAATTATGAAAAATTAAAGTTGAAATCGTACACTTTCATAATCTTAATTAAATACGGTTCTTCATCAAAGATTTTCTTAATCGCTGTTTAAATTAATAATTAATTAATGGCTAGTTGTCATTACATTAGATTTTCTTTCATTTATTTTAAATAATGGAAATGGATGACTTAGTTTTAATTTTATTTATTTTATTTTATAACATATGGCAGTGATAATTAAATAGTAATTATCTTTTGGGCTGCTTTTGTCTATTTAGTCTTTTATTAATTAATCTACTTTTGTCTATTTATACGCAACATAAATTGGTAAATAAAATTTTAAAATATATATTTAGTTATTAAATTTTATAATTAAGTTATAATACCATTTATAATAGCTCAAGTCTACCGCTATTACATATTATCCATTTTAACTCGTTATGTATCGTCGTCAATTTCATGTCCGTTTTAACCCGTTATATATCGTCATCAGTCTCACGATTTTAAAATGCGTGTGCTAGTAAGAGGTTTTTACACCCTTATAATAAATGTTTTATTTATTCTCCAACTGAGTGGGATCTCATAGATTTTATATATATATATATATTTAAATTTTAAACTAAAATTATTCGTCAAAATGAGTATAGTTGTAACGACCCAGATCCACCGCTAGCAGATATTGTCTCTTTAGGCTTTCCCTCAAGGCTTTAAAACACGTCTATTAGGGGAAGGTTTCTACACCCTTATAAAGGGGTGATTAGTTCTCCTCCCCAATTAATGTGGGACATCACAATCCATCCCCATTCAGGGTCAGCGTCCTCGCTGACACTCTTTTTTTCTTTCAATCGGTGTGGGACCGCCCCTAAATCCACCCCCCTTTGGGGCCCAGCGTTCTTATTGGCACACCGCCTCGTGTCTACCCCCTTCGGAGAACAGCGAGAAAACTGGCAAATCGTCTGGTGTTTGGCTCTGATACCATTTGTAACGACCCAGATCCACTGCTAGTAGATATTGTCCTCTTTGGACTTTCTCTCTTGGGCTTCCTCTCAAAGATTTATAAAGAGTGATTTGTTCTCCTTAAACAACTTGGGGCATCACAATAGTTCAACTAAAATAGCTATGAATTAAGAAGTTTGAGGTAACCAAAGACAAGTCTTATGTATTTTTAGATTCATATCATCACACGCCCACGTCATAGAACCGATTAATAAATTAATGACAAATCGGACGGGTAAGGCAATGCAAATAAAATAATAACAATTTAAGAAAAAAAATTCAAACTTCATCAACTTGGTATTTATTAGACGCCCATTGGTCGTTGTTTGTCACAATGCTGACCTGACCCCTTGGAGGGGGTTTAAGCCACTTGAATCATTGACAAAACACAAACACTTGTATTTTAATACCCAAATAGTTGGAAAAGAAAATTAAAATAAAACCCCAATAAAATTAATTTTCTTATAAGTACTGCTGGAACCCTACCCCTTGAGAATGGGTCTTGGAATCTATTTAGATAATTAGCAATTTGTTTTTTTTAATTGCGTGAAAATAATAATTAAACAAGCGTGTGTCACGCACATTTCGTAAACGAGAAAGTAAATACAAATCATTAAAACGGGTTTGTTTCAATCAACTCGAGGAATAGTTCAAGTTTGTCGACTTTTTTTTTTAAATTTTATATTATTATTATTATTAATCATATTTTCAACTAAACCTCTTAAAATTATTACCATAAAACATTTTTATAATTTGGGATGAGGTTAAGAAAGAGCTTTATAGATAGAAAATAAAATTATTTTAAAAAGAAAAAAAGAAAAAGAAAAAAAAGTCATAAACGCAGCCAAGTTGTTAAATTTTATAATCTTATTTTTTAAGCAACGTGAAAAGAAAATGAAATAAAAGAAAAATAAATAATGTGTTTTTTTTTTAATATATAATATTTTTGTTATTGACCATTTTTAGTAATTAAATATTCATTTTTGGTAATAAATAAATAGAAAACATGTCCCTTTTATCCTTTTATTTTGACACGTAGATAAATAAATTATATGATTTTTTATTGGCATTTCACTCTCTCTAATATTATTTCTATTTTTATTTTTATTTGAAACTATTTCATCACGGCCCAGCCCATTAAAATGTCCATCTAGCCCATTCACTATTGGCCCAAATTCGTGGAGTCCAATAATAAAACTTTAACAATTTAATATTATTATTTAATATGTTCAAAGGAGAGGTGATGGGGAATCAAATTCTTTTCGTATCTCTTGGGTTATTTTTTGTTTATTATTTTTTTCTTAAATACTAAATTAAAAATGATCATTTTGAATATGTTACAATGGCACATATATAAATTTACCAGATATAACGATCTACTATATATATATATAATTATCCAGCATATATCAATTTACCATGTATAATCTCTATATATAATCATTTTCTTTATATTACTTACCATATATAATTTTACCACGTATAATTATTAAATAAATAAATATATATATATATATAAAATAGATGATTAAGCTATGCTCTTTTAAGTAAATTTGTAATTTAGTTAAATTTATAAATAAATAATAAAAAAATCCACGTGTTAAATCGGATGAGTGTGTGATTTGCTTGAATGTCTAAAAGTAGGATTAAAGATAATTTCAAACAGTCAGACACGAATTTGTAGGAAGAGAAGAATAGGGATTGGATCAATGTTCTTAATCAAATCCCTTTTAGAACAAAATTAGAAAAATAAAAAGAAATCTGAAATTTGTTGTTTAATTCCCATTGAAGAGCTGAAAAGGAATTGTAGCTAAGCTCTTAAATTAGTGAATCAGCGAGTGGGTTGCCTTCCATCTCTCTCTCTCTCTCACAGTGACTTAACGTAAACAACCTTCTTTGTTGTGGGCTTCGTCTCGTCCGTCCCTAATTCCGTTTTGGATTCGTTTTTGCGTCGTATCGACCTGTCTCCCACCAGGGTTATGGCGCCGGTTCTGTCTCGGTTACTGTTCCGGCGGATTGTTCAGGCACCATTTCTTCGCACCGCCACCGGCTTTAGCTTTTGCAGGTAAGATTCATCTCTAGTTTTCGATGCAGAAATGTGCAATTTGTAAAACCCACATCTGTTTTCTCGAAAACTCGACTGCTGATGGTGGTGGGATCTGGTTGTTCTAGATTCCCATATGCATGTTTTTGTTGATAGATAATAAAGCGGTTGTTTGGACTTGTATTGGATTGGGAAACTTTAGCTTCAGAATTTGATTTAGATAGTGAAATTACTGTGAGTTACAATCGATTTGGTTGCACCTTTCTTATGTTCATCCTTGAACTGATGAATCGTTTCGATCCAAATCCGAATCAAATCTGTCAAAAAGGGGTGTTATCCGGAAGTGTTTCCTGAATCCCCTACTCTGTTCTTATGATCATTTCATCTTTTTTGGGATCCTATCTTCTTTTCATGTTGTAATGTAACCATTTCTTCTCTGAAAGCAGAAATGTTCATTCTATCCCTTTCTCTTCGGTGGAAGTGGAGCAAATATCAGGTTCTAAGCCAGGAGAAGTTCATAACTTAGGTGAGTGAAGTGTGTGTATTAAACTTCTTCATTACAGAAGAACAGGAATGTTGACACAACATGTGCTTATTTTAGTGCAGGGTAAATGGATTGGATCTTCCGGTTGGAATACTATTGTAGATCCTTTAAATGGAGAACCATTTATTAAAATTGCTGAAGTTAATGAAACAGAAATTCAGGTACATTTTGGTTGGTTCAGTCAGCTAACCTGATGCACATCTTGGTTGGTTCTTATGCTTAAAACAACTCATCCTTCATGTCCTGCCCACTAACCAGCACTCATTTTTTAAAAGATCTGCTTAGTTTTAACTTGATGGATTGATATTGCAGCCATTTGTGAAGAGCCTAACCAAATGCCCCAAGCATGGCTTGCATAATCCTTTCAAATCACCTGAGAGGTGAGGTTCTGATAGATCATTTGCTTTAGTTTGTTTTCGATTTGTTTTTCATTGTTCCTTCAAATTTGCAGATATCTTTTGTATGGAGATGTATCGTCCAAGGCTGCCGACATGCTTTCGACACCAAAGGTGATTGTTTCTCTCTTCCTTTGTCACTGTTTTCTTGTTTACAGTAGTTTAAACAAAACATGATTTGCAGGTGACTGACTTCTTTGCAAGGTTAATTCAAAGAGTTTCTCCAAAAAGTTATCAGCAAGCTTGGGCTGAAGTCAATGTTACTGTTAAATTTTTAAGGAACTTCTCTGGTGATCAGGTAAGGTCTAATCATTGGCCAATGAGTTTTCTTTGTTTTTCTTTTTTGTAATACTGCTTCTTAGGTGCTTCAACAACTCTTTTAAGGTCAGCCCCCAAGGGGATGACCATGTTTGCTTAGGCCTATTCAGAGGTCAGGTGTTTGAATCTTACTCTTCTAAGACTCTATGGACTGAGTGACTCTATGCCACTTTCAAATGGAGTTTTGTCAAATAGAACGTTTAGTAATGAGTCATTCTCGTGAAGAGTTTGTTGACTAGTTGCTATTGTTTCATAACGAGTCATTCTCGTGAAGAGTTTGTTGACTAGTTGTTATTGATTCGTTTACTTACAGGTTCGCTTCCTAGCAAGGTCCTTTGCAGTACCTGGAGATCATCTTGGACAACAAAGTCATGGTTACCGTTGGCCTTATGGTCCTGTAAGACATATTCAGTTTAGATATCTCCTAAACTAAAATCTGTTTTGAATCCAGCTTAATAGTTTGTAATCATTTGCAGGTAGCAATTATCACTCCTTTCAACTTCCCCTTGGAAATTCCTTTACTTCAGGTGATGGGTGCACTTTACATGGGCAACAAACCTGTTCTAAAAGTTGATAGCAAGGTAAGAACACAGTAACATAGTGATGGAGCAAGTGAGGAACGTATACTCATAGTTGATATCTTAATGTTTTGTAGGTTAGCATAGTTATGGAGCAAATGATTCGATTACTACACCATTGTGGTCTTCCTCTTGAAGATTTAGATTTTATAAATTGCGATGGGAAGACGATGAACAAGTTATTGATCGAGGGAAATCCATCCATGACTCTTTTCACTGGTAGCTCAAGAGTGGCAGAGAAGTTGGCTGTCGACTTAAAGGGTCGTATTAAACTGGAAGATGCAGGTTTTGATTGGAAAGTCTTGGGACCAGATGTTCGAGAGGTTATTAGCTCTGTTGCGTGCCATATCGTTGTAGATGTGAGCTTTGTTTCTTAGTTCTTATGGTTACTGAATTGCAGGAAGACTATGTTGCATGGGTTTGTGATCAAGATGCATATGCTTGCAGCGGCCAGAAGTGCTCGGCAGAGTCCATACTGTTCATGCATGAGGTTTGATCTTTTATTGTCAGTGTTATCTTTTTGGGATTGATAACTCTTGTCCTTATCTTTTCTGATGATATCATTTTGTCGCCATTGCATAGAACTGGTCGAAAACTTCACTCATTTCGAAGATAAAGGATCTTGCAGAGAGAAGAAACTTGACTGATTTAACGATTGGCCCTGTTCTTACGGTATGGCTACTAATCTCATTGTTTCAATGCATACATACTGTGATCATTCATGATACCCCACAATACTAAAACTTAAATCTTGGGTGTTCCAGTTAACAAATGAAATGATGCTAGATCACATGAACAAATTGCTCAAGATACCAGGAGCAAAGCTACTCTTTGGAGGTGAACCTCTCAAAAACCATTCCATTCCAGCCATTTATGGCGCTATGAAACCCACTGCAGTGTATCTTCCACTCGAAGAAATGATGAAAGCTGAGAATTATGAGCTTGTTACTAAGGAAATTTTTGGACCATTCCAGGTAAATATGAAGGAAAAAGGGAAATTTTTGTAGCTGGTGTCTACCCAGTTCATAATTATGTTAAGCACTTCTTAATATCCGTTTGTTGCTGGTGTTTGTAGATTATTACTGAATATAAGAGCGATCAACTGTCAGTTGTGTTGGATGCTCTTGAGCGGATGCATGCTCATCTAACAGCAGCGGTTGTTTCAAATGACCCTCTTTTTCTACAGGTGAGTTCGATGATTCAGTTCTAAGCCTTCCTATTAAGAAAGTGTTTCCTAAGCCAACAATGCTTGATAGATTATAGTAACTTGTGGACATTGCAGGAAGTTATTGGGAATACTGTAAACGGGACGACGTATGCGGGTTTACGAGCTAGAACAACAGGAGCTCCACAGAACCATTGGTAAAGTCTAATAAGCTCGTTTCTCCTTCTCAACATGAAGTCGATTATGGTGGCTTAAGAATGTTGTTTGGTATAGGTTTGGACCAGCAGGTGACCCTAGAGGTGCTGGTATTGGAACTCCAGAAGCCATCAAACTCGTATGGTCTTGCCATAGAGAGATCATATATGATATTGGCCCCTTGCCCTTGAATTGGACAACTCCACCATCTTCTTGATATGTTATCAGAGTCGATGTCGATGTTGTTCACCTGCTCGCTTAGGCTAGCCCAACAACCATAATCTATGACCATTTTTTAGTTGCAGACAAATAAAAGGTTCATAAATTATGGTGTTAAATTTAGCATGGTTCGATCGGATTCGTAGCCGAACATGAACCATTGTACTTCAAATTTCTTCTAGTGTTATTTGCACCATCTAAAGATCTGTCCCACAAGAAAAAGGCCATGATTATACAATACAAACATGTTGTCTTCTACATTGTTGTTTTTGGAGCCAAGAAAAAGCACAATTTTGCTATGGAACAGAATCTTGTTTATAGAAAAGCAAAGGAATAAAATAAAGCAGAGATAGCCCTTCTCAGCTTGTTTCAAACACTTGGGAAACAAAATCAATGTTAATTTGCAGCATTATCTTTCAGACAATGGCATAAATCTACCTTTTCCTTCAAAAGGAGGAATGTTTCTATCCTAAAAGGAAACTTAATATGAATTGTGATAAAGGGTACTAAAGTATGAACCAACCCAGAACATGGGAATAGAACACAGCATCATCCAAACAAAATGTAATCACAAATGAAGAACTCTTAATGGGGTTTCAAAACACTAAACACTAAACATAATCAACAGCAGAAATCTCTCCTCAGAGTGATGCAGAACCCATAAAGAGATTGCCAAAACCTCATGGAATCCAGATTTCTTTTTCAGTGGAATAAACAAGAAAACAAGAGGATATGGATTAGAGCCCTAAAGTTAAGGAACTATTTGGGGGAGAGTGGAGAAAATTGCAGAGAAACCCATCTTTTTTCCACACCTATTATAATATAATATGCATTGAAATGATGTCATGAAGAGAAAATTATGGTGAAGGACAGAAGAAGAAGCATCAAGGAGAAAATAAATTTACCTTTTGATGAGATGGGAAGGATCAGATTCTGGCAACAAAGTCCACCCATTCAGAAAGTGCAGAATATGACATGGGGTTGAGAAGCTTCATCGACATGCGGAGCCAAAGGGGGAAAAA
This sequence comes from Cucurbita moschata, assembly GCF_002738365.1. NCBI lineage: Eukaryota > Viridiplantae > Streptophyta > Magnoliopsida > Cucurbitales > Cucurbitaceae > Cucurbita > Cucurbita moschata. Next base: position 896,098 of record NW_019268552.1, on the reverse strand, counting down.
AAGTCCATTAGTTCACAGTCGCCCAAGGATCGCACTGAGAAACTGGTACAATAATGGAGACCCTCTTGTTCGTCCACTGCAAACACTAAAGTTTCGGCTGAATATTGGCATCTCCATTGAAGAACTGTGTGGAAGGAAGCAGGTAGGGCAGAACAGGGCAGTGATTAGTGAGAAATGGAAGTGATTTGGGTAAAGGGTTGGGCTTGTTTTTCTCTTTGGAATTAACTTTTGGGCTAAAGGGAGGGGAATCTAACAAGGCATCTAAATGGTTGCATACTAGTTCTTCACCGTTTTACATTCTTAGATGTATTAGAGAGAAAAATTAAACCTATCAAACCTATATGTTCAAGGAGATTCTTTCAAGTGGAGAAACTCTACTTTTTGGGTTACTTTCAAGTTTACACTTTGTTCCATTCGGTAACATGACCTAATTATTTTCTCGCTCGTGGCTTCTAACATTGCCCATCTAACACAGCCATTATGCGACTAATTTTGATATGAACGACCGAAACAAAGAGGCCCAAATGGATGGGTCATAAAGGATTTAAACATACAACTATGTTATTCCTTAATTTTTTTTTTGGAATAATATTTAATTTGTTTTGGAATATATAAGGAGAAAAAAGGGATAAAAAAAAAAAAAAAGCAAGAAGAGGGAAACCATAAAGTGGATTCATTCAAAACCTTCACAAGAGAGATTGGAATCTAATCTCTTCCCCCACTGACACCCCCACCTCCTAACATTCTTATTCCTTTGTTATTATTTTTAATTATAAAATATAATTTAAGCATAACTCAATTGATTGGTTAAGAGACAAATGGTATGGTTAAGAGGGTCGTCATGTCTCGACATTAAATTAGAAACTATTTATTTTTTTAAAAAAAATGATAAAGATGAAATTTGTAATTTAATGTTAAAAGTTTATAAAAATTAAATTAAATTGTATAGGGAAAAAAAGGGTTTAGAAAAATAGAATAAAGGAAAAAGGGGAAAGCAAATGGCATCAATATTCAATACATTACAGCATTTATTCTGCTTCTCCGCTATCAACGCATTTTCTGATCTATTTTTTGCTTCATACCAAAATGAGACCATGACGACGCCGGCTCAGCCACCGCCACCGTCATCGCCCCAACCGCCACCGCCACCCAGAACTGTTAGGAAGCTCGTTGTCGAAATCGCTGATGCTCGTAACCTTCTTCCTAAAGACGGCCAAGGAAGCTCGAGTCCTTATGTGGTTGCCGATTTCGATGGGCAGAGGAAGCGGACCGCTACTAAGTTTCGTGAGCTCAATCCGACATGGAATGAGCCGCTTGAATTTATTGTCTCCGATCCTGATAATATGGATTATGAGGAGCTTGATATTGAGGTTTTCAACGATAAGAGGTACGGCAATGGTAGTGGCCGGAAGAATCAATTCTTAGGGAGGGTGAAACTGAACGGAAGCCAGTTTGCGAAGAGAGGAGAAGAAGGTTTGGTTTACTATCAATTGGAGAAGAAGAGCGTGTTCAGCTGGGTGAGAGGCGAGATTGGGCTTAGGATCTGTTACTACGACGAGTTAGTTGAAGAAGCTCCGCCGCAACCTCCGCCGCAGGAGGAGCAACCGATTCAGACTGTTACCGAGAAGCCTAATACTCCGGAGGCTGTTGTCGAGGAAGCAAGGATGTTCGAGCTTCCGCCGCAGGGGGAGGTCGGTCATAACGATTCGAATCCGCCGCCGGTGGTAGTTATCGATGAGCCGCCGCCGCAGGAGATGCCGGTACATTCTGAGCCACCACCGATGGAGGTAAATGCTCCTCCGCCTGCGGAGGGCCAATTTGCACCAGAAATTAGAAAGATGCAGAATAACAAGGCAGCAGGATTTGGGGAAGGGGTTAGGGTTTTGAGAAGGCCGAATGGGGATTACTCTCCGAGAGTAATCAATAAAAAATTCATGGCGGAGACAGAGAGGATTCATCCGTACGATCTTGTGGAGCCGATGCAGTACCTCTTCATCCGTATCGTGAAAGCCAGAAATATCGCTCCTAATGAGCGCCCCTACTTACAGATTCGCACATCAAGCCATTACGTCAAATCGGAACCGGCGAATCATCGGCCTGGTGAACCGACTGATTCGCCGGAATGGAAATGTGTCTTTGCCCTCCGCCATAATCGGCCTGATACGGCAAATACGACGCTGGAGATTGCCGTCTGGGATTCTCCATCGGATCAGTTCCTCGGTGGCGTTTGCTTTGATCTTTCCGATGTTCCTGTACGTGATCCGCCTGATAGTCCTCTGGCTCCTCAGTGGTACCGCCTTGAAGGCGGTGCCGGAGATCAACAAACCACCAAAATTACCGGCGACATTCAGCTCTCTGTTTGGATTGGAACTCAAGCCGACGATGCATTTCCAGAAGCTTGGTGCTCCGATGCGCCACACGTGGCTCATACGCGCTCGAAGGTTTATCAATCTCCGAAGCTATGGTACTTGAGAATTACAGTAATAGAAGCGCAGGACCTTCACATCGCTTCAAATCTGCCTCCATTAACGGCACCCGAGATTCGGATCAAAGCACAGCTGAGTTTTCAGTCGGCTCGGACCAGGCGAGGGTCCATGAACAACCATAGCGCCTCATTTCACTGGAACGAGGACCTCGTCTTCGTTGCCGGCGAGCCTCTCGAAGACTCCCTGATCATACTCGTTGAAGACCGAACGAGCAAGGAGGTCGTACTCCTCGGCCACGTCATGATTCCGGTGGACACTGTCGAACAGCGGTTCGATGAGCGGTATGTGGCGGCGAAATGGTTTTCTTTAGAAGGCGGCAACGGTGGCGAATCATACAGCGGCAGAATCTATCTCCGCCTCTGTTTGGAAGGCGGATATCACGTGTTGGATGAGGCGGCGCACGTGTGTAGTGACTTCCGTCCGACAGCGAAGCAGCTGTGGAAGCCAGCCGTTGGAATTCTGGAGCTCGGGATTCTGGGAGCTCGAGGATTGCTTCCGATGAAGACGAAAGATCCGGGGAAGGGGTCCACTGACGCTTACTGTGTCGCGAAGTACGGGAAAAAGTGGGTCCGAACCAGAACGATGACTGACAGCTTTGATCCACGTTGGAATGAACAGTACACGTGGCAAGTATACGATCCTTGCACTGTTCTCACCATCGGCGTCTTCGATAACTGGCGAATGTACTCCGACGCGGCGGAGGACAAGCCGGATTATCACATCGGAAAAGTAAGGATTCGGGTGTCAACCCTCGAGAGCAACAAAATCTATACAAACTCGTACCCTCTGTTGGTGTTGCAGAGAACAGGGTTGAAGAAAATGGGTGAAATCGAGCTAGCCGTCCGGTTCGCCTGTCCGGCACTGTTGCCAGATACATGTGGAGTTTATGGGCAGCCCTTACTTCCAAGAATGCATTATCTCCGCCCTCTGGGGGTGGCTCAACAGGAGGCGTTGCGCAGAGCCGCCACAAAGATGGTGGCAACCTGGTTAGGCAGGTCGGAGCCACCATTGGGGTCGGAGGTGGTTCGATACATGTTGGATGCTGATTCACACGCTTGGAGCATGAGAAAAAGCAAGGCAAATTGGTTTAGGATCGTTGCAGTTTTGGCATGGGCGGTGGGATTGGCCAAATGGTTGGATGACATCCGGCGATGGAGGAACCCCATAACCACAATTCTTGTTCATATTTTATATCTGGTTCTTGTTTGGTACCCAGATTTGATAGTCCCAACTGGGTTTCTTTACGTGTTCTTAATCGGAGTTTGGTACTATCGGTTCAGACCGAAAATCCCCGCCGGAATGGACACACGATTATCGCACGCCGAGGCAGTAGATCCAGATGAACTAGATGAAGAATTCGACACAATTCCAAGCTCAAAGCCACCGGACGTAATCCGGGTCAGGTACGACCGGCTAAGGATACTGGCTGCAAGAATCCAAACAGTATTGGGGGATCTTGCTACCCAAGGGGAGAGAGTACAAGCGTTGGTTAGTTGGAGGGACCCTCGAGCCACAAAGCTGTTCATTGGAGTATGTTTCACCATCACATTGATCCTCTACGCGGTTCCGCCCAAAATGGTGGCAGTGGCACTCGGATTCTACTACTTGCGCCACCCCATGTTCCGGGATCCTATGCCGTCAGCAAGTCTGAACTTTTTCCGGCGACTTCCTAGCCTATCAGATCGGTTAATGTAGACTAAAGTAGTACATGAAAGTATTAAAAGTGTATTATCATTATCATTATTATTATTTTTAACCCCTTTTTGTGGGGTTTTCCATAATTACAACCCCAAATTGATGGGGTAGTAGTTGAGTGGCTACTTGATAGCCAGTGGGGAAGGGAAAGTTCAAACTGGTGGAGTTGAAAAAGATGTCCCAAAAAATAACACGGTCAAGTGTGAAAAGGGAGCTGTCATCATGTTGTTTGGTTCTTGGAGATGGAATTCGATTGACCAACACAGTAATAAGAGAAAACAGAGTCCCAATAGTTTGCTGTAATTGTGTCCTGAAAAGTTGGAACATCACGGATTATTTTCAAACATATCAGATCTTCCTCTACTGTTGGCAGCAAAATTGGAATAATAATATACAGAGCTTTCTTCTTTGATTATTCTTGTTTATACTTAGCAGAGTGGAAAATGTCCATAACAAATCAGGGCCACCAGAGAATGAAGTTGCCATGTCTTGTGGCTGAATTCTCGGCAACCCACATCAATTTCTGCCCATTGGGTTGCCATATTAATGGCGGTTAGGCTCACCCCCAATAATTGCAGAACAATATTCATTCAGTTTTCCTTCAATTCTGGTTTAGATTCAACAATGGGAGGAACCTCGGAAGAGAAGCACGAGGGTAAGGTTGAGAAGAAGGAGAAGAAGAAAGATAAGGAGAAACATGAAGAAGAAGAAGATGATCATGGCAAAAAGAAGGGAAAGGATAAGGATAAGGATAAGGAAGGAGGTGAAAAGAAAGAGAAGAAGAAAAAGGACCCTGCGGATATGAAGGATCCATTAAAGCTCAGACAGAAGCTTGAGAAGCTTGAAGACAAGATGCAGGCTCTGGCGGTTAAGAAGGAAGAGATATTGAAACTGATCCATGAAGCTGAACAGAATGCTGCTCCATGAAATCTGGAATGAGTAGGATTCTACTACTATCTCTTGATGATGCAGCTAACAGGATCAAAAGATTAGAAGGCTCAAGTTTTGAAAATTTTATGTCTCTTACTGTAATACTTCTTGAAGAAATAAAATCATGATACCAAAATCACCTAATTCTAATCCACATTTTGAAACCAAGAGAATGAAAAAGCTCTCTTCAGATGCACCATGTTTATGGTTCTTAATTACACAGAGAAATTAGAGCTGTTTCAAAAGTAGTATTCAATTTACCTACACACACGGAGATTCGGCAGAGTCCTAATTCAATCAGCTTCCTGCAAGCCACCCAGCACCACCGATCCAACAAACAATCCGGCAGCCCCAAGCGTGAGTCCGCCGGCGACCACAGCCTGTAACGCCACAAGCGGCGCTGAGTCATCGGGAATGAGAACAATCGCCGCCAGCGCAGCAACGAGAATGGGAAGGGCAAGAGAGGCCAATGTGGACGGGGAGGCGCTCGCAACCTTCTCAAGCAAGCTGAGAAGCCCGAACTCCTCGGCTTTTGAGAAAACCCCCAATTTCTCAATCGAAGAGAGCGTAAACCCTAATTCCTCTGCCTTCGATAGTAGCCCTGCTTTTTCGACGTTGCTAAGCACTTTCTTCGTCTCAAGCTTCTTGAACACGTCCACTTCCACATCCTCCGAGCTCTCGTAGAAGATTCCAGCTCCGAACCACTTCTTCTCCCAACCGTCGTCGTATTTGTTCACCTGAATCCACCAATTTCCATTTATTAGCGCCCTAGCCTGGCCCCCAAACAACGCGATCAAAAGACAAGGGGTATTATAACAGAGGAAAGAGTCGCAGTACCTTCTTCTGAGGGGCCATGGCGAGGATCCTGAGCGAATTGGATCCGGAGGAAGGACGAGGACGGGCATGGTTAGAGGCGTGGCGGAATCTGGAAATGGAGAAGCGGTTGGGAAGGAGAGAGGGAGCAGCAGAGGAAGATGGTGATTGTGCAGTGACCGCCATTGTTGAAGGGGAAGGGAAGCTTCTGAAGGATTATTGTTCAGGCAGGAAGTGATGGAAGAGGGAGGTTTCGCCATGTAGGAGAGAGATCTGAGACAGTGTAATCTGATGTCCACTAATATCCACCAATCATATCCTCCTTTGCTTTATCTCAAATTTTCATAACTCTCTCTCTCTCTCCTTCAACATTTACTTAATTATCTTAACCCAAAGATTAAGTTGAGTTTAGATCATTTGAAATCGAGATTATACGTTAAAACACGTTAAAAAATGAATTTTAAGGGATTTAAATATAATTTGGAGATATTTTGTAATGGGCTGATGAAAGAACAGGCCCAAAATGTATGGGCCGATTAGGAAAGACATGGGCTGTCGATTACGAGACCTTAATGGGCCGTACGGTCCAAAACCAACGTTTCGCGAGACTGAAAACGGGATACATTTCCTCCCTAATTTATACAATAAATTCCTAAACTATATTCTTTATTTCAAAAATATTTTTAATCTTTCAAAGTTATAATATATATATTTTTTAATTTTACAAACAATTTAAAAATATGTTTAAAGTAAATATTCAAAAACAAAAATTAGACCTTATACCAATGGAGATAGTATTCCCCACTTATAAACTCATGATCTTCCCTTAAATTAACCAACGTGGACTCACTCTCAATAATTCTTCTCAACAAATTTGAAATTCTAAAAATTTGAATGAAATTATAAATTTAGTATAAAGTTAAAAATATAAATTTAATGGGTTAAGAGTTAAAATTCGTGATAATTTTTTTTAATAAAAATAATAATTTAATAAAAAAAATTATAGATAAGATTTATATAGAGGCACATACATACATGGATTTTGATGAATGGGATGGTGAGAGGGGGCCCACCAAGCCAATGTGGAGAGATGATGCCAATTTAAAATGTGGAAGGAAGGGACAGGTGGAGCCAGAAGCACATGACGTGGCCCAATGGTGGGACCACGTAAAATGGTGGACAAGCGATGAACGAGTGACTCAGCCTTAAGTTGAGATGAAGATGACCAACTCGGGCCCATGACTCAGTCCGCCAAATCATGGAAAACGACTGATTGGACAGGATTCCTTTGTTTTCTGTCTCCTCCACCTTTCTCTCCTTTGCCTCGTTGTCATCTCCATCTTCTCCTTCTCACCTTTATTCCCTCCCATTTCCCGTTTTACCCCTCCACCATCCCGTCCTCGTTCATTACTTGAATTATTACGTGAGATCCTACATCAGAGTGAAACAAAACGTATCTTACAAAAGTAGACAATATTTACTAACGGTGGACTTCAACTGTTACGTATTCATACATACTCGAATTATGTTTTGAATGAAAAAGTAAATAAATAATAAAATATAAAGTTGATTCATGGCGTGTCACATGCAATTATTTTATATTTATGCACATCAAATGCTTGTACTTGCATTTTAGTTTGATGGAGTAGATATATATATATATATATATAATGCATTCTAATTATTAATTTTTCACTTTTTGATGATATAAATATACATTTTAAAACTAATTCTCTTTTAAATATATATATTTTTAAATAATAATAATAATATAAAATTTTTAATTTGTTCAAATAATTTAAATTCAACCGATGATTGAAATAAATTTAAGTTTTACGTACAATTTATTGAGGGCTATAGTTTTTAGACTATATGTTATTGACATTTAATAAATTTTATTAATTTGGCTTGAATGTTTGGTTGGCAGAAACATATAATTGGGAAACATTTTGCTCCTCTCATGCCATTATTCACTCTACTTCATGTTACCTCCTTTAACATTAATTTAGCTTTTTTTCGTTCTTAAATACAATATTAGTCGCTTAATTTTCAATAAACATGATATAAATATATTCATTATGAATCAATTATTTGTTTAGAACCCAGCGTCCTTGCTATGGCTCTTTTCCTTCTCTAATCAATGTGGGACCCCCAATTTACCTCTCTCTCGACCCAACCAACGTCCTTGCTAGCACACTGACTCATGTCCACTCCCCTTTAGGGCTTAGCCTCTTCGTTGACACATCGCCCATGTGTTTAACTCTAATAGCACATCTTTGGATTTTCATGAGGTTTCCACACCATACAATGTTTCCTTCTCCTCCACAACCCAGGTGGGATCTAGGCGTGGAAGGTTTTAATAATTAACCCACGAAACCAAGAAGAAGGGTATTGTGGTAACTACGGAAATATGAGAAGCATTCTGGTGGTGCCATTATAAGCCCACCAAGTTCTTCCCCCTCCGAAGGGAAACGGGAAGGAAAGGAGGAGATTCTCTTCTCGGAGGCTTCAAACCCAGAAACCATTTCCTTTCGATCTTCGATTTCAATTTGGAAAAGAAATCCAAAGAATCGAAGAACAGCCTCATCCATTAATCTTTCTTATTCTGAGGGATGGGTGTGAGCAGCCGTTGTTCCCATACTTCACACATCACCGAAATCATAATCACCAGCTTCTTCCGCCATAAGTCTTAGATTACCCCCCAACAACACAGACCCACTGGCTAATCTTCTCCGTTTTGTTGATGGCTGTTTGAAACAGGGAATAGTTTCTTTGTATTTAGGGCTATGGCGGGTCGGAGGGTATACGGCGGCGGCGACGGTGGTAGTATAAGCGGTGTTTCTTCCAATCATAGTGTTTTGCTTCATAATCGTGGAGGGTCTTTTGCTTCTGAGCCGCTTAGTGCTCTTTTCCTTTCTGGGTCATCTTCTTCTACTTCCCCCTCTCTGCTTGGTACACCCTTTTTCTTGATCTTTTCAGTTCTTGCCTCTGTATGCTTGATTTCTTTGATGTTTCTCTGTGGAATTGATGATTTGGGTCACCCTTTGGGTTTATGTGCTGAATTCTCAATGCTTTTGGCTGTTTAAATTGGATCATTAATCGCTGATTTTGAGAAAACCGATGTAATTTCCTTCTGGTTGTTAGCTGAATCTGGTGCAGTTCTAGAGTTCAATTTGTGTAGAAGAATTGTATCAGATTGATTGATATTATCTGACATATATCACTTGGGGAGTAAAACTTGTCTAGTTGATGTTCATGACAGATTGTTCTGGTATAGGTTCAAGATCCATGATGAGTTTCGAAGATATTCGTGGAGGAAACGGATCGAATAGATCGTTCTTTTGCCCGTTCGATAATGAAGATAATGGGGATGAAGACTTGGATGATTACTTCCATCACCCTGAAAAAAAGAGGCGTTTATCAGCTGATCAAGTCCGGTTCCTCGAGAAAAGTTTCGAGACCGAGAACAAGCTCGAACCGGAGAGGAAAGTTCAGCTAGCCAAGGACCTCGGGCTGCAGCCTCGTCAGGTTGCTATATGGTTTCAAAATCGCCGAGCACGGTGGAAAACTAAACAGCTGGAGAAGGACTATGAAGCTCTTCAATCCAGCTATGGAAACCTTAAGGCTGACTATGAAAACCTACTGAAGGAGAAGGATTCATTGAAGGCTGAGGTAAAATTGTTGTTGACATTCATGGATATTCCATTATTGGTGATTAAGCTGTGTTGGGTTTGCATTATTACTAAGAAACAATACATGGATATTACAGATTGTTGTCCTGACAGACAAACTGATACTCAAAGACAAAGAAAGGAGCAACTCTGTGGTGTCTGAAGATGACAAATTTGGTGAAGAACCACCACAAAATTTGGTTGATGAAGCCTCCAAATCTTCAAAGCTGGGTTGTAAGCAGGAGGATATGAGTTCAGTCAAAAGTGATATATTTGATTCAGATAGCCCACACTACACTGATGGGGTTCACTCTTCACTCCTAGACCCCGGAGATTCGTCCTACATTTTCGATCCCGATCAGTCCGACTTATCGCAAGACGAAGAAGATAACTTGGGAAAGAATCTTTTGCCTCCTTGCATCTTCCCAAAGCTCGAAGACGTCGATTACTCTGACCCGCCCACAAGTTCTTGTAATTTTGTATTCCCCATTGAAGACAATGCCCTTTGGTCCTGGTCTTAGAGAGTCTTTTTCTATGTTGTGCTTGTTTTCTTTTCTAGTAATAAATCCAAGCAATGGTAGCCCACACCCACGTGTCGAGCCTAGCCGAGCCAGGTTCGACAACTTCTTCGATCCATCCTGTAATCTTCTCGGGTTTTGGTTAAGGGTTGTTTTTAGTGTCGAATAATGGTTGTTTTCTTTGAATGTGATTAAATAATATGTTGTCAATTATGTTTCCTCCTGATTTTGATAGTTTTGAAAAGTTTAAGGTTGTTTTGATGACTGTAATTTTGTGCCCCATTTCAGGGCTTTGGCTTGCTCTTTCTTGACCTTAATTCTAGGCTTTTTGGTTACAAATCAGAGCAAGCAAATGGGTAAGAGGCAAAATGATGAGAAGAAAAGGCTAAAACTTTACTGAAATGGTGTTTTATGAAGCAATGTAATGAAGGAAAAGGGGGTTGACTTTTATGATATGCCATTAATGGGTAGCTTGCAGAATCATCATGTCACTAATAAAGTTTCTTGTTCTGTGGGGATTCTTCTTTTCTTCTTCTTCTTCTTTGCCTTCAAGGTGTTGGTAGTCAACTTCAAGATCCAAGCTTTACTATTAGACATACCTTTTGAACATTGCACTCCATCCATGTCTAGTGATAAGTGATACCCACCAAATCGCCCATATACGTGAATCGTTACGTTCACGAAACACGTTTGACTCACTGTTCTTATAGCAAAAAACTAAACTTTATGTAACATGTAATCCACTTCCGCATAATGGAACAGCTCAAGCTCATTGATAGCATTGTCTGCCTCATGATTTTAAAATGCGTCTACTAAAGAGAGATTTCCAAACCCTTGTATAGGAATGCTTCGTTCCTCACTCTAACCAATGTGGGATCTCACAATCCACCCTTGTAGGGGCCAGCGTCCTCACTTGCACATTGCTCGGTGTCTGGCTTTGATACCATGAGTAAATATTGTCCACTTCAACCTGCAGTCTCACTGTTTTAAAATGAGTCTACTGTAAAGAGGTTTCCACACCCTTCTAATGTTTCGTTTCACTCTCTAACCGACGTGAGATCTCACACATAAACTCGACTTCATAGCTCCATGTTATGCATAAAATTCAACGACGAAGAAGAGAGAGAAACGAAAAGAATAAAATGAAAAAAAAAAAAAAAAAAAA
>NW_019268552.1:881665-884774 GCF_002738365.1 Cucurbita moschata | reverse complement strand
AAAAAAAAAAAAAAAAAAAAAAAAAAAAAAAAAAAAAAAAAAAAAAAAAAAAAAAAGAGGAGACAAGGCACATGGTGATGGGAAAATGCAGAATCTGTATGGTGTTTTATGGAGAAGCATTATTTGAAGTGGAAGAAGCTGTGTTTCCATGGAAGACAAAATTTTGATTAAGAAAATGACTTATAAGCATAATGGATGAAGGTATAATTAAATCAATGGATATTTCATATTAATAATTCTCAACCTTATAATAAAATTAAATAATAATAACAATAATAATAATAATAATGATGGTCCATTGATGCTGATTTCCCACTTACATGCCCACATAAACTTTTGAGTTTAGTCAAATTATCCCATCAAAATCGAAAACCTTTCTTCGGAAATATAACCCATACATTTTTTCAAATATATTCCTATCATTTTCCATGCTCCGTGACAATTCGATCGAGATTAAAATGATGGACAATTTATCATCCTCCACTACACCCTCGTAAAACATTGAATCTAAGCCACTCGTTCTTCTCATAATAGATCCCGACTTAAACAATATCATATATATTTCAATACCATTATCAAATATTAGATATGTTATAAAATTCAGAAAATAAATAAATAATAATAATTTATAAAGAATGGGGTACGTGGCGGGGTTTTATTGGGCGTTAGAAAAGGTCAGGAAAAGGCTAGGGCGGGGAAATGACAGAGCTACCTTATCCGTTGACTGTAGATAGACAAAATAGTACCCAATGAGGGAGTGACGCGTGTAAGGTAATTACCGCAGGTAGCCGGTTTTAGATCTACCGACTATGAAAGTCTGGAACTGAGGTCTTCGATGGATTAGAGCCACGTGTGCATATGATGGGCACGATCTTGTCAGATTAAGGTTTTGCAAAAGGTTGGTTTTGTTAAAACGACAGAACTGTCACCGTCAAAGTGGGGACAGTCGCTGCACTATGGTAAAATAATAATAATTATTATTATTATTATAAAAAAAAAAAAAAAAAACCCTAAAGCCTCGTCTTGGAATCTCCATCGTGCTCGGTCCCACTGACGTGGACGTGCATTACCACCTGGCAATCGATCCGTGGCTAGATTAGAGTAAAAAACACAGGCGTGGGCCCCACCACTTCCACCTATTTATTTGTTTACATGCATATACATATATACATATGCATATACATACATACATACATACATATATATATTTTGTCCTATTAAAATTTAAAGGTTTATTTTATATGTTTATCTCAAAGTTTAATAATTGGGCTTCTATTCTCTGCATTCGTGTATATAATAAACTAGCTGGATTATCTAATTATATATTTTTAATTATAAAATGGAAGAAATTAAAATTTTACTATTTTTTAATGAATTAAAAAGAGGAATTAGAGGTCTAATGTCACAGCCCAATATTTTACTACGGACAGTGACCAACGACACGACACAGACGCACAAGAGATTTAAATATGAAGTAGCAAAAATCATCAAATTTCAATAAAGTTTTTCGAACGATAACACAGAACACAATACCGTTTGGAAAATAAATTTAAAAGGAATGCGAATACAAAAATAAAGACTAAGACTGGACTGACGCCCCGGGACAACCCATCCCTCTGTGACAATTCCCTTCAGATCACGCCCACTCTTGACCGACGCCTCGCGCTCCTGAAAAAAAAGGAAAACATAGCAAGGATGAGTATAAAAATTATACTCAGTAAGCCACCTACTTGTAGGCTCTTTTCGCATCTTAATTTAACAGGTTGCCACGGTTTCCTATTTCGGTTCTAGGACGACTGACTCTAATCTAGGTCCCTTGGGGCTTGCCCCTTGGGTTTCACTGATTTTTCGTTCTCTCATTAAACGCCCAGAGGTTCTTTATGCCAAGCTAATATGGTCGGTATCTCTCTATGAGGTGCTACCTCCACATGGCTATCTGGGACTACATGGTACCTGGCCTAGGGGTGTGCTGAGTACCCCTACGCCCATCTAGTCCCTCTATGGGGGGCGCAACCCAACCCGTTCCCATGCAGCTAATGGGCTGTACGACGTGGGGACACATTTCCCATGCGAAATGGCTAAGAGCAGTAAGGACTGATCAGGGACCCCTTGGTCCTCCCACGAAGCTATAGATACCGTTCACACGCTAGCAATCTATGAACGCTCCGGGGTACCTTCTTACCGTGGTAAACCACTAAGTTCCTAGGGAAAGATTAAGTCAGGCTGGAGCGGCATTTCACTCCTATCCAAGATTCCCTAATCTTATCAAGGAAATAATTAACAGAGGGTGCATGTAATCTTCTTCTACATCATAGTATGTAATTCATGCAAACTAGGCATACCGGCTCAGCGGGGCGATGACCTCCATCAAGCACCCAGAGCACGAAGTTCGCGCTCAATGGGGCGAATTCGTCCATCAAACACCCGAAACCCGGCATACTCAATTCTACACATAAAATAACGCATGCATACATACGGCGGAAGCCTAAGGCATACAAGCAACACTCATGTAATTTACACAATTCAAACACAACAGATAAACTGACTAGTAACTTACATGAAGAGCTAATCTGAAGCAGAACTACTAGCATGCATGCAATCCTAGCGAATCCTACAAGTATTTCTTCCTAAATACCGGGTGGTGACTTACCTGGTTGACGCGTGCCCTTTCGCTAGCGTTTCTTTGCCCGTGAGGTGTCCAAAACTACTGATTTCTCTAAATTAAGTCCCTATCCACGTAAAAACAGTATTAGAACTGGNGAAACCCAGTCGGTTTTTGTTTTCCGATTTTCATATCTTTCGATCCGTAGATCGGATCAATATGATTCCTTCGGCAACGTTCTAGATCGTGTTACAGGCTACGTCCTAGTATTCTTTTTATAATTTTTTCTTGACTACCGGAGGACTTAAGAACGCCGGAAATTCGCTCACCGTTCTCGGATAACCCTCGGATCTCCGTCTTTGGGTTGAGGTCTCGGCCAAACTTCTTCGCAGACCGTGCGTGAGTTGTTCCTAGGTGAAGATTTCAACATTTTAGGGTCGATTCACGTAGGGGAAAACTCAGATCTGAGCAATATCGTTCAGAAACCTTACCCCGCGAAATGTTCTT
>NW_019268552.1:875242-881253 GCF_002738365.1 Cucurbita moschata | reverse complement strand
CCCCCTTTTTTTTTTTTTTTTTTCTTTCTCTTCTTCTTCTTCTTCTTCTTCTTGCGTTACATCTAATTACCTAATTAATTTTTAGGCAATTCAATAATTAGTGGTATGTTATAAGTTTATGACCAAATGTATAATTTTAATACTTAAAATTAAAATTTAAATATATATAGGAATGGTGATTTCATCAGAAATCCAGTAATTTTAACGTAACTATCACGTTAAATAATTTTGGGAAGTGGGACCGACAAAGAGCAATTTAGTGAGGGTGACGTGTGACCTAGTGTGAGAACACACACGTGTACCTTGTTTTTGTTGGGTACCATTCCACCTCATGTCTACATATTTGTCCACCCATCTTTTTACCGTCGTGGATCTAATATTTTTAAATTGAAATTATCATTCCTTCTGTTACAAATTTACTCCAGTATAGCAATGGAATTATTCAGATACTTACACAGACATAACTGTTTGATTCACTTGATTTTTAAAATGATTAAAAAAAAGTTTTACGATTTTGATAACCATTTGATTTGAAATACGTATCGTATCATGTGATCGTTTCATAAGTACATAAAAGATTGGAATAAGATTTATAGAATTATTTTTCCATCAAAACTCACAAAAATGAGGTTTGGGACACCTTCAATAATGGCTGTTCCATGTGTGACACTCAAAATTTGAACTTCTCCTTCAAGTACACCACTATCTCTTGCTGCATCATATGATAATAATAATAATAAGAAAAACACTTTCGAGTTTGTGTCTAGCAAGTTTGTGTTTAGCAAGAGCGATCATGAACTACCCAACTTAAACCGTTAGAGTTATGTTGGGTTAGAGTTTTTTTTTTTTTCTTGATATAAATTCGGTTAAAATTTTCAATTTAGTTCATATGTGGGAACTTTTTGTCCCACTCAATCAAAAAAATAAAAAATTGCTATGAAAATTAAAATATTTGATCTAGGTAACAAATGTCAATGGTACATTGTGATTTATCATTAGATCCCCACGTCCGTTGGAAAGGAGAAAGAATCTTTGTTTATATAAGAGTGTGGAAACCTCTCCGTACTAGACATATTTTAAAAATCTTGAAAAGAATCCCGAGAAAGTTCAAAGAGGACAACATCTGCACTGCAGTAGGTTTGAAAATTTTTAAATAATTGGAAGATTTTTTTTTTTTTTTTAATAATTAAAAGAAAGCTAAGTCGGGACAAAAGAGTGTTGAATTGGGTTGGATTCGAAACAAGCTATTTTGGTCACTAACTCACCAACCACAATGGGTCTAAATTTTTTTGACCGAGCTTCTGAATACCTCTTCCTAGTAGACAAATTTGTACTTCGGCGAAGGGGAGGACGAAATTGTCCGAACCTTTGTTTTTAGTTAGGTTTAAGTTTGACGAGAATAATATTATACCCCGAGGCATTCATTTAGGTTAAAATAAACAAATTTGTAATTTAACTTGATTAATAGTATTATTGTTTTAAGTATGGATCTAAGATTAGGATCTTGCCTACGAATTATGATCGGATTTTAAAATAATGGAAAAAAAAATATATATTAATAGTAAAACAGAGAGAACTCACTATGAAGCAAAGGAGAAGACATCCAGCGGCACCCGGAAACAGAGCATACCAGAAATTGAGATGCTGCATCTTAGCTCCATCGATGAACATTAGCGGCAAACTTGCAGCTGTTAACATTACAATCAAAAATCAAATTCAATCCATATTCCCAAACACACAGACCACAAATTGAGTGGGGCTTCAATTTAACCTGGTGGGTGCGTCGAACCAGTATAGATCATGAACGCCATGGATGCAGCCAGAGCAGAGCTTCTAGCTAGCCATCCAGGCCCCAACAAAGTAAACGCCAAAACCCCAATTGCCGCACACCCAATCTGGGCCATGAACATATTGTACTTCTGCACCAAAAGAAACCTAAATTTAGTTCTTGGTTCAAAGCAATTGAGCTGTCAGAGATGTGGTGAGTACTCGAGCAGCAGGGGATGAGGGCGCTGCGAACAGGATAGCACAGACGGCTCCTAATGGCGCAATTGTCATAGAAAGCCCTTTTGGCGCTAGAATCTGATCCATTTTCCCCAGCATTGCCATCGCTGCAAATGCCCCTGTTTCATTCATGACAAAACAACGTTACCCATCTCGCAGTTCTTCATCAAATTTCGGTCGAAATTCTCAATTCATAAGGGAGCTTCTCTAACCTGCAGAAGGCCAAAGGATGTCACTGAGGGGAGGAGAAACAAAGCCTTTGTCTGGTTTCGACCCATCTGAAATCGGTGCACGAGCAATGCCGGACGCCACAATACTCCTGTAACCGAATCCACCGCCGCCGCCCCCATTTCGTCTTCTCCTCCGATCGTTGAGTAATAATCCCAACGGCCTAACAGACCCATCTATTGAAACCCCTCGTTTTCCATTCAATAAATGGCAATTGGGCAGCAAAGAAATGAATGAATGGTTTACACGGAAACTGGGTTGATACGGCTGCTGGCCACGGTGGTGAATTGGCTTCAATTGCAGACTCATACTGGATTTTACCCTCGACCCGCCTCCAAGCTTCGATTGTTTGGAGACAAAACAGGGGAGAAGATGAAGACAAAGAAAGAAAGTATGGTAAAAGCCGCAAAACGAAGTTCGAGAAATAATATATTGAAAGGTGAGGCTGACAAAGACACCATCTGGAGGGGTATGGGATTTGGGAAAAGCTGTGAAGAACGCCAGAGGGCTTGAAAAGGAAAAAAAACAGATAAAAACTCGAAGCTGTGTTGCGGAGTTGGCCTTTGAAGAGGTCCAAAGGCCATTCCCCAAAAGCTAAACCATATGGAAAAAATGAATAAAGAATAGCAGCAGGCAGCCTCTCTGTTTCGCTCTGTTTCGCTCTGTTTCGCTCTGTTTCTCTCTGTCCCATCGTGCTTGTCCTTATCTGCAATGACTAAAAACAACCTTAACCCTCCTCCTCCAACCAAGCTGTGAAATGGGATTTAAAGTCCACCTGCTTTTATATCACCATTTGAAATGGGTCAGGAGATTGTCAACTCCTGTTACGGGTTTGACTTTCTTGAAAGTAAATGACAGTCCAGTCCAGGAAACCCTGTGATTTGTTTGTCAGCAATGGCGACAGCAGCAAGTCAGTTGCTGGCAAAGTTTGGTGGCTTAGAGTTTACTTGAAACTTAAAACCCCTTTCAACACCTTAACGTTATTACATGGTATCGTCCTCAAGTCAAAGCTTGGCCATCCACAGAAAACTTTGTTCGTTGTTGAGTTCGAACTTCTCCAACAACAAACATCGGGCTCTAAAGTTTTCTGTTCGAAGTTGGGATCAAAGTTGGCCATCTAGGGTCAAGAAATCTTAAAAGACCTCGTACTAATGGAGATGTGAGATTCCTCTTCCAGCAAGGTCCATTCGAAACTCACAGCTTCTTTGTTCGACATTCAAGGCTCATGAGACCTGTAGAACCCTTTAACAAAGTACTCCCTCTATTCAACATTTCAATCACTTTCGGACTATACTAGGCTCACAACTTCTTTGAGATTCTATTAACATGACTAAGTTAAGAGCAGGATTCTAATACAACATTAGAATTCCTCTCTCAATAATCTTCAACAAGGTTCAACCCCTTTTAGTCACATTCCCAAGATTCAATTTAGCCCATACTGAAATATTTCATTTTTATTGGACTATTGGTTTAGACAATATTTTTGAAATGAAGCTTAATTTGATATATATATATATATATATATAATTGGTGTGGGAGAAGAAAAATGGAGCAGTTGGGGAGGAGCGGCCGAGAGAGTGAAAATAGGATCAATGCACAAAAGCTCAATAAATATCTTCAATTTGGACCATTTCCACCGCTCCTAACTTCCTCCACTCCCTTTAATTACAGACTCCTCCTCCTTCACTCCCTTCCACCGCCGCCATGGACTTGGAATCCCCACTTCCCTCCTCTCCTTCAAACTCGCACCACCGCCATCCGCCCCCTCGCCGGCAGCCAGGAGGGTGGCGCGCCGTCAAATACATCATCGGTAACACAAAACACTTCAACAACACAACAAGCTCCTCTGTATTTTTCCTTTGGTTTTTAATGCATCTTCTTCTTCTTCTTCTTAAGGGAACGAGTCGTTTGAGAAGCTGTCATCCATGAGTCTGATCTCCAATATCACTGTATATCTCAGCACCAAATACAATCTCAACGGCATTTATGTGGTCAATGTGGTTAACATTTGGAGTGGCACCTCCAATATTGCCACTTTGGCCGGCGCTTTCATCGCCGATACTTGCCTTGGCCGCTACCGCACCCTCCTCTACGGCTCCATTGCATCATTATTGGTATTATCAACATACCCTTTTGAATTCATCAACATTTATGCAATTCTTTTGATTTCAAATTCGTTTTCATTAGGGAATGGGGGCTGTTACGCTCACTGCAATCTTCCGCCAGCTCAGACCTTCTTCTTGCAATGCTCAAAATCCCGACCATTGCCCACAGCCACATTTATGGCAGCTCCTCGTTCTCTTCACTGGTCTCGGTCTGTTATCCATCGGCGCCGGTGGCATTCGTCCCTGCAACGTCGCATTCGGAGCCGATCAATTCGACACCACCACAGAAAAGGGAAAGTCCCAATTAGAAAGCTTCTTTAATTGGTGGTATCTCTCTTTCACCGTTGCTCTGCTTATAGCCCTCACCGGTGTTGTTTATGTTCAAACAAATATAAGTTGGACCCTCGGATTCGCCATACCCACCATGTGTTTCTTCTTCTCCATCACGATTTTCTTGTTGGGTCGCCATACTTACATCATGGCCGAGCCCAGAGGAAGCATGTTTTCTGATATGGCTCGTGTCATTATCTCTGCTTGTAGAAAACGAAGATACTCTGTTTCGTCTTACTCGTTTTATGACCCATCAATGGCGGATTCTTCCCATGAGGAAAAGCTTGTTCATACAGAGAGATTCAAATGGCTGGATAAAGCTGCGATTATAGTGAACCCAGATGAAGAATTGGATGAACAGGGGAAACCCAAGAATCCATGGAGGTTATGCAGTTTACAGCAGGTGGAAGGATTCAAATGCCTTGTGTCCATTATTCCCATTTGGATATCAGGAATTGGGTGTTTTGTAGTGTTCAATCAACCAAACACATTTGGAATTCTTCAAGCTTTGCAATCAAACAGATCAATCGGAACCCATTTCAAATTCCCACCCGGCTGGATGCATCTGGCCGGAATGATTTCTCTATCAATATGGATCATAATCTACGAGAGGGTTTTCATCAAAATGGCAAAGAAAATCACCGGAAAAGAGAGAAGACTTACAATGAAACAGAGGATCACGATAGGGATAGTGGTGTCGATTGTGTGCATGGTCGTCTCCGGCATTGTCGAGAGATATCGACGGGAGGCTGCTTTGAGAAACGGGTCATTCATTTCACCGATAAGCTTCGCATTCCTGTTGCCGCAGCACGCTCTTACTGGTTTAATGGAGGCTTTTGCGTTGGTAGCCATTATGGAGTTCTTCACGATGCATATGCCAGAGCATATGAGAACGGTTGCAGGGGCCATCTTCTTCCTCACGCTCTCTGTTGCGAGCTATTTGAGCTCTTTAATAGTTAATCTGATACAGACTGTGAGCGGTGAATTTGCAGAATCGGCATGGGTAGGGGGTCATGACTTGAACGAGAATAGGCTCGATTACTACTATTTCACGATCGCCATTGTCGGAGCTCTGAATCTGCTGTACTTCGTGTTGTTTGCAAGCCGTTTTGTGACGAGTTATGATAATAAAGTGAAATTGATGGAAGATTTGAATCGGATTGATTTGTAAATGCGTGAGAAACAGGGCGCGTCATGCCAATATTGGGTTCTTAGTTGCACATTACTCTTCCGTAGTTTACCTTTGTACAGAAATGTTAGGATTTTGTTTATATAGCTTTTATTTATTATAATTAATTAAATAAACCTTTTAGTTTTTTTTTTTTTTTTTTTTTTTTTTTTTTT
>NW_019268552.1:858786-874409 GCF_002738365.1 Cucurbita moschata | reverse complement strand
TTTTTTTTTTTTTTTTTTTTTTTTTTTTTTTTTTTTTATAATTTGTTTTTAGCACTCTGTTTCTCTCTCTAATCGCTGTGAGGTCTCACACAATTCACCCCTTCCCTTCGGGACCCAGATGTGAGATCCCACAATCTACTCTCTTTCGAGCCTAGGACGCTGACACTCGTTCCTCTCTCCAATGGTCTTGAAGGGGGGTGGACACAGTGCCAACAAGGACATTGAGCCCCAAAGACGGTGGACATCGGGAGATGTGCCAACGATGATGCTAAGCCCCAAAAGGAGTGGACACTGAGTGATGTGCCAGCGAGGACACTAGGCCTTGATAGGGGGTGGCTTGACACTCGTTCCTCTCTCCAATGGCCCTAAAGAGGGGTGTACACTGTGCCAACAAGGACGCTGAGCCCCAAAGAGGGTGGACATCGGGAGGTGTGCCAACGATGATGCTAAGCCCCAAAGGGAGTGGACACTGAGCGATGTGTCAGCGAGGACATTGGGCCCTAAAAGGGGGTGGCTTGTGAGATCCCACATCGATTAGAGAGAGAACACTGCGCCCTAAAAGGGGATGGCTTGTGAGAGCACACATCAATTGGAGAGAAGAACAAGTACCAACGAAGACGTTGGATGAAAGGAGTGGATTATGAGATCCCACATCGATTGGGAGAAAAACGAAACATTCTTTATAAAAGGTATAGAAACCTCTCCTCGTAGATATTCAACCGATATTTTACCCATTTGCAGAAATGGCATGAAATTAGGAGAAGATGATTTCATAAGAACTTCCTTTTGGGGGTGTGGGCGGTGCATTACAGGCTATGCCAAGTCCAGCAGTAGAAAGAAAGACGCAACAGAGTCCTCTAACATGCTAAAACAACACCAATTGCATATGTTAATGGGGCAGCAGCAGTCAAGATACAACTACAAAGACAGTATTTTACAGTATGTATTGGGCAATGGGCATCCATCCCCTCACACAGTGTATGCTTGTTGAATCGTTTCGATATCGAGACCCTTCAGTCGAACCACCGATTCTACATGACCCTTCAGTGTATGGAGTTCCCTCAATCTAAATCAATCCGAATTCGCAGTCAGTTAAAAGAATGATAACTTAAAACTACCAAGTCATTAGCATCTGCACATCATACCTAGCAATTTCAGCTCTCCTTTTGGCTTCTTCAGCCATGTGATTGAGTTCTGTGAAATGCGTTCGCTCCGTGAACATCTTAGTATCAGGCGGTTGCAAACCGTGCAGCGTTCTTTGTGCGTGAGCCCATTGCAGCTCGCGTTGTTCCTTTCCGAAATCCTTTTGTCTTGTGAAAGCAATCTATACACAAGAATACACGTCAATACAGTTATTGTATGAGGTCTACGCTAGATGCACACGAAACCGTTCAAATCCATACCCTTTGCTCAAGCATGAGATCCCAAGCCTTCCCACTCAAAGCATATCGAATAGCAAACTTTATAGGATCAAGAGGAATATAAAAGATGATGTTATAAAGCCAAATCACACCAGCCCAACCCCAACCAATTCCTTCAATGGCAGCAAAACTCCAATTAGCATACACAGCAATCAAAGTGGCAACCTGTTCATCAATACATCCAAACTTAGTGTTTCCTTCCATCCAAAGCAAATACACGTGACGCAATTCAAACGAAGCTCGCCTTACCAGTTGAGCAAGAATAAAAGCCACTACAAGAAACACCCCAGGACGCTCGACATACGACCAACTCCGAGATCGCGTGACGAAAATGAGTGCTTGACTGATAGTGCTCACTTGCAGATATATAGCTGAGGCTAGCTTCCGGAAATCATCATGAGCTGTTTTTTCAAGTGTTGGTACCCCGAAGACTCGCTGAAGTTTTCGTAAAACGAGATAGATCAGCAGAAACCAGAAGAATAGCAGTGACTAAGTACAAGAAAACTAGAAAAAACAGCAGGTTTTTAAGGAAACTGGATTGTCTTACAGGGAAAAAGTTGGTTTTATACGATGCCCAGAAGAATATAACCGTCATCATTGCCAAGTAGCTACCAAGAACAATGCCAGTAGTAAAAATTTCAGCTAGCTTCCAACTATCTGGGAGAGGAGATGGCTTAACCCTATCCTTTGATATTGTCATGATTGTACCTACACATTCATAATGTTATTCCGATCAACGGCCTGTTTGGATTGACTTTCTAAATGTTTAAGACAGTCGGAAGTTATTCCGAACATGCTCCAGATAGAGAGGTTTTGAACGAACCATCGTTAAGGATAGCAATAATAAGCACCATAAATGGTGGGAAATCAAATTTCCAGATGAGGGCCAGCAACATGAAACCAAGCTGCAACAAACAAAAGCAGCAGCTCATGAAGTTATGATCATAAAAGTAACATTAACCTGTCATTCAGGACATGCCAGAACATATTTTCTAAGAACAACTTACCACGATACGTATTGTGATGGAAACTGCATAAATCTGACATGAACGAGAAGTAAAAGCGAGTCAGACACAAATCACAACGTCACAATCTCACAGAATGCAACACGAAAAACCAGGGGTTACCGTGTAATTCTTCATCCTTTGAAATATTGCTCGACTGGTCAAAACGGCACTGATGATAACACTGAGACCAGGCTCAGTAAGAACAATATCAGAAGCACTCCGAGCTGCATCGGTTGCATCTGCAACAGCTATACCTATGTCTGCTTTTTTAAGTGCAGGAGCATCGTTCACTCCGTCACCAGTCATTCCACAGATATGTTTCATAGCTTGCAAGCGTTTTACGATCTCGTATTTGTGCTCTGAACCAACAAAATATCACAGTGAGACAGTATCCAAGGACGAAAACTGGTTTCTTTTGGTTCCCCAAACTAACAATTCGAAAAGTACCCGGGAATACACCGGCGAAACCATCTGCTTTTTCTATAAGGTCATCAACAGGTAAAGCTGCAATGGACTCATCCTTTTCCTGTCCTAGCAAAGCAGATGATGGGTACATGTTCGTTCCCATCCCCAATCGACGTCCTGTTTCCTTGCCAATAGCCAGCTGATCTCCTAATAAAGGAACCAACAAGCATAAATTCAGTGAGCTCATTGGTGCCATTCCATACGTGAAGAGCATTTTTACTAGGGATGTACATATGCAGGGTAGAGCGCGAAACATACCGGTAATCATTTTCACATTTACGCCGAGATTTAAAGCTCTCCGAATTGTCTCTGCACTATCATGCCTTGGTGGATCAAACAAAGGCAAGAGGCCAATGAATTGCCAAGGACCTCCAGCACTTTCTTTCCTTCCTTCTGGAACTTCCTGATATGAATCAAATAGAGGTCATAACCAAGAATACCTAAAGAAGATGCACGGTGGCTGTGAGAGATCCCACATCGGTTGGGGAGGGGAACGGAACATTCTTTATAAGGGTATGGAAACTTCTCCTTAGCAGACGCATTTTAAAAACCTTGAGGAGAATCCCGAAAGGAAAAATCCAAAGAGGATAGTATCTGCTAGTGGTGACCTTGAGTCGTTTCAGTGGCCTTGTAACCAAGGATCAACAAATCTTACTAACCTGGTATGCTACAGCAAGCGAGCGCAGACCTCGTTCAGCAAATTTATCGATCACTGCATGAACTTTTCGTTCTATCTCTGACTTGTTGTGTGCAAGATTTAGAATCTAAAAGGGACAGTTAAAACAGGAACAATATTTAGTAATCTGGTCTCAGGTAAAACATTGCACAAGTACAAATAGAGCAGCCTTTTTACCTGTTCTGGAGCACCTTTACTGACTCTGTGCATCTTGCCCTCATGGTCGATATACGTCAAAGCCGTTCGCTTATCAGTAGGATTGAAAGGAAGGAAATGTACTTCCTGAATCCCAGCACGCGCCTTCGAAAGCAAGGAAAATGCAGCAATGAGCATTTTAAATATTTCGGAAGCCCTTTTGAAAGAGTCGAGAGATTTCGATATTGATGACTTACCTCCTTCGGATCAGCTAGCATCCCAACAATAGCAGTATCTATAGCATCTTGATTCTCAGTTCTCGACGCTCGAGCAGCCATTAGAACAACCATGTCTGCATCTATCCCTTTACTGAAAATCTAAAGATATAATTAGACACAAAGTTAGAAACAAACAATGAAGAGATATCCCATTGACAAGCAAGAAGCAACTCTCTGCCAACCTCAACGAGATTTTTGTCGACAGTTAACTTGTTCAAAGTCAGGGTTCCTGTCTTGTCACTGCAAAGCACATCCATGCCAGCCATTTCTTCGATAGCCGTCATCCTTTTCGTGATGGCACCCTGAAATCGACATAGATGATCCCAACGTTTATTTCGTAACTCACTGATCAGACAACATTCAACAGGAAGCATTCAAAATAACTAAGCCAACCTGTTGGGATAACCTATGAGAACCAATAGCCATTGTCACAGATAGAACAGTAGGCATGGCTATGGGAATTCCTCCAATCAGTAGCACAAGGAGGTTATCGATTCCAGGACGATACTCACGGTCCTGAATTGGGTACATTACAATGATCTCTATTACCATTCCCAAAGCAATGGAACATATACAGAAATTCCCTATGGCTGTCAAGACCTACAAACGGAGCGACAGTTAAAATAAAGAAATCGCATGAACCGAAAATCAAGTAATACAACGACTCGTGTTCTTGCCTTTTGGAAGTGTCCCACTTGGTTGGTGGTGTCAACAAGATGAGCAGCTTTACCAAAAAAGGTATGGACACCAGTAGCAATGACCACAGCTTCAATCTCTCCTTGCTTGCAAGTAGAACCCGAGTACACGCCGTCACCAGGACCTTTCGTTACAGGAAGTGATTCACCTGTAAGTGCAGACTACAAAGCCCAAAGCCAAACTCAGTACAGAGGAATCAGGCTACAATCTCCAGATATCATGGTTGGTTACAAACCTGGTCAATTTTTAATGGATCCCCATCCAGAAGACGAGCATCAGCTGGAATAATGTCCCCAAGTTTAACACTGATTATGTCACCAGGAACTAAAATAGAAGCATCTTGCTCGCTCCATCTTCCATCTCGAAGAACCTTATGAAGCACACACAAGGTACAGTTTCCACTAAACTTTAAGCATACAAGGTACAGTTTCAAGCAAATATGAAGCACACACAAGAATTCATCATTGATACCTTGCCTTTGGGAGCAAGACGAGCCATGAGAGCAGCAGCAGCGTTTCCTGCATTGTTTTCCTCAATAAAACTGATTGTGGAGTTGATGATAAGCAAAATAATGATACCCACAAAATCTTGCCAGTCAGGGGGCTTTCCCTGCAAGTAATTAAATGGGTACTCAGAACAATGAACAGGAAAGGAGAAGTAACAAAACAAAAAGAAGAATCCATGTAGCTGGGCATTTACTCCTCCATTTGCAAGTGCAATAGCCATAATTGCAGCAGCTTCCATAACCCATGATAGAGGATTCCACATGAACCCCAAAAACTTCAAAACTTTGCTTTCCTGAAACCAAACAGCACCAAAAAAAACAGAGCAAATGAACAGAGTTAACCTCTGAACTACCCAATAGACACAATGCTAATAGTAAGTGAAGCATTACCTTCTTTTCCTCGAGCTTGTTGTGGCCAAAAATCTTCAGCCTTTCCTCAGCAGCCTCACTGGTAAGACCCTCTTTGCTACATCTCAGGTTTTCAAAAACCTCATCAATGGGTATATTTTCCTACACTTAACCAAATGAGAAGAAGAAGAAGAAGCCAACCCAAACACCAAAATTGCTATCAAAATGCTCAGATCTATTACCAAATCCACAGCTTCCTTCAACACAGCCTCCAACACTTCCGGCTTCTCCCCCATATCTTCCTTTCACTGTCCAGCCACATTCAAATCCTAGCTCATCAGAAAAAACCCAAAAATGGGTTCATAGAGTAAGCACAAAACTGAACAAAAAAACGTACACCCAAATGCCAAAGAGTTGATTTGGATGAATTGGAAGCGAAAATGAGGACGACCCACAAACGCCAAGCTCCCCACGAACCACAGAAAACGAACAAAGAAGAGCGTTTTGGTTTTGAAGCTGTGGGAGAGTCAGTTACAGTCCGATCCTGTCATTTTGTCTCTGCGCCAAAAACAAAAGCTCCAAAAGCTTAAATTTACTACTCAAATGCTCTAAAAGAGTCCCTTTTATCAAATCCCATCTCAATAACAATAACCAATACTACTCGTTACAACGATAGTATGATATTGTTCATCTTCATCGTAAACTCTATTTTGTTTAAAACTTCTCAAAAATCATAAATTCATAATCATTCTCTAAATTATCCATCCGTAAGTCTCTAAATTATAGAGATCTTAATATATATATATATATATATATATATATATATATATATATATATATAGTATTTAATTTATTTAAATTAATATTTGGTTAGTCCATGAGTTGGCTTAGGACGAGTCTAATTAATTACTTTTTTTTTTTTTAAATTACAAAAAATCAAGAACAAGACGTGCTGACTGCAAAAACTTTCACAAATCCCATCATTTTCTTTTTCTAGAAACCATTTATTAAAAATATATAAATATTTTATTTTTAGTGAAAAACATTGTGCTTAGTGCTTACCACACATAACCAATAATTGTCTGTATAAATTTAATTCACAAGTAATAATAAATAACCATTTTTATAAGAACTAAAATTAAAATAAAATATCCAAAAATAAATAAATAAATAAATAAAAGATTTTATATAATTTAATACATAAAAAAAAAAATGGCGCCTGGAAGCGATCACGTGACCGTAACTATTACTATATCCACCGCTTTACGCGTCCCAATCCAAAATTTCAATTTGTTATGTACACTCCCAGTGCAACGGCTACAAAGGAGTGCTCCTATCACTTCCAGTTAATACCATTTCTTCAATATATTTGTCACCTAATTTCGAATTAATAATAATAATAAATAATATATTTGTCACCAATTGCATTTATGTCGTCATTTATATCTTGTGGGCCATAGTAATTTGACATTTTTCTCTCTCAATATTTGATTTTTTTAAGAGAGAGAAAATAATTTTATTTTTAAAATGTCATATAAAATTTTTAAATAATAAAAAATATATAATTAGTGTGAAAATAGTAAGAGAGTGACTAAAAATAATTAAATATAATCATTAAGATAATTATTATAAAAAATTTAGTCAATTTTTAACTTAATTTTTTAAAACATTGTAAAAAGTGAACAACAAAATAAAATATAATTCTTTTTTAATTATGATTGTGAAATAGATGCCACGTTGGAAAATTATGATTGGTGGAAGCCCACGATGCCACGTCTCCTCATTTTATTAAATACCAAACCCATCACATTCCAATTTAAATATGGAATATTGAACTCAAAAAAATAGTTTTAAGTAAGATAGTGACGATTAACGTATCTATTCGATTTGATAATATATATATATATATATATATATGGATTTCATCGCTTTAATGCTTAGCATGAATGGAACCAACCATCGTTCGGAGATTATTTGCATAATGAACTTTTCATATCAAAAAGTTTTATGAGTAAATTTGCTCTGACTTATGAGAAATGAATACTCGTATCGAATGTCAGTTATTGCCTCAGCAAACTCAACATGATCCACTCGAGATTGAGATATCTCTGAAGCCATCAAGTTTCTCGATTAGGGTTAGAAACAATAGTGTCAAAGTTTATCTCTTGTTTGATTACAACGGTATCAGAATTCACATGGAAGGATTGTGAAGAGGGGTCCATCGCCCAACACCGAAACATAGGGATGGACTGATGGACTCCCGTTGTAGGCCTACGAGTTAAAGACAAGGTTTGATTTGTGGTCCATTGCTTCCATTATTATCCGTTTTATTAATTTATGAATTTTGCAAATTTTATTAACTCACAATTGAAAATTTTAGAATTAAAATTAAAATTTATTAAAAATGAAAGTTGGTTTGAGCAAGTGTCAATGGTTTATAGCTTAAAAGGCTGTTTTAATGTTATTTTACAAGAAATGACAGCAAATTGGAATAAATTTAGGAAACGTGAGTAATATTTATCTATAAATTAAAACTATGTTGAGAATATTCTTGTCTTATTATTTATTTAATTTCTCCAATAATACACATTCATTTCTTCTCTCGGAGGCTATCTTTAATTTTTCCTTTTTATTAAAATATTAGATTCAAAAGGAAGTAATTTTGGAAAAATCTTTAACTGTCTATGACTATCGCTTCGTCGACATCGACTACACCAAAGAGGTCCACACGTTAATTCCGACATAGTTTTAAAAATGCTGAATTAGTGAGTCGATTGGGAGGAGGACAAGTAGATGCATTAGAATCTAAAGGACAAAAGTAATTTGCCGTAACTTATATCTTAAGCCCACCGTTAGGAGATATTGTTTTCTTTAGGCTATCTCTTACGGTTTTCCCTCAAAGTTTCTAAAACATGTCGGCTAGAGAGAGATTTCCACACCCTTATAAACAATGTTTTGTTTCCTTTTTCAACAAATGTGGGATGTCACAGTTCATCCCCTTTTAGGGCCAGCGTCTTTACTGACACTCGTTTCTTCCTCCTCCAATCAATAAATTCCACTCATGCGGGTGAGTTTCGGTCAAATCTTGAAAAAAATATTAAAGATGAAACCAAAAGAAAGGCGAAGAAAAGGGAGGAAAGGTGAGAAAAGAAGGGAAGGGAGAGGCATGAGCATGTGGGGAAAGTTGAGGGAGAATCATAAGTTGATTATGTATGTTGGTTTGTTTTTTGGTGTATGAATATTATTGACAACCAAAAAGGCCAAAAAGACAGCCCCATGCCTTTATTTCTTCGCCATTCCCACATGCACGTTTGTACTATGCCGTAGCACTCATATGCCCACCACTTCTCTTCCTTTTTCCTTCCTAATTCATCAACTTTCACACCACTTTTTCTGCTTAACATGCCATTTTCATATCCGTTTCAACAACACGTTTGAATATAGTTCGAATTTACCCGCTTTTGTTTCTAAGGTTTTCTAATGAATATGACACGAAGAAAATGATTGAAGCTCTTGAGATTCATTCACCAAAAAAAAAAAATACAATGGAGAATAGTCTTTCTATCAATCATTTTGTTTATAATCAATCAATAAACTGCAACATATATAATATTGTAAGACTAGTATCTAATAAGTCAACTAATTTTCAAGAGTCCGCTTGAAATAATTTCTAAAAAGTTATTCATTGATTGAATCATCAATAGTTTGGTGGGGTTAGGCTTTGTTCAACCTGTGGATGACAAGCCCTTATCCCATTATTGAGAGGTAGCTTTCAAAGGTTTTGGAGAGAGAGATTTGGATGGGTAGAGATCATGGCTAGGCTGGGGGTGGGCAACTCACATGTGCTGTTTTCAAAGCAATGCCTTTCTTTTTTTCCCCCTTTCAAGTGCTCTGCAGCCTGCAACAGCCTAAGCCCTTCCATTTATGAAACAGTATATCACAGCCCATGTTCCCAACCCATAACAGAGAGAGAGAAAGAGGAAGAGGAAGAAGAAGAAGAAGAAGAAGAAGAAGAAGCATAACAGCTCTTTTTTGGAGCAATATTCACTGGTTTGGTTAGAGGAGAAACATTATGAAGTGGGAAGATGCTGCAGTTCAGGTTTTGACTGCCTTTCATTGTTCTACCCATAATGTCATTTCTTTCATACAATGCATGAAACTCATCCAGAAAACCAACCAAACCTAGACTTTGTCTAACCTAAGAAGATAAAGGCTAAGGCTCTACTTTGGAAATGTGTTCAAGGTTTTCTTTATATTATAAGAATGAGTTTGCTCACTTAGGCTCACAAAGTGATATTAAAGTCCAAGAACATACGATCTAGTACATTTGTATCTTACAAAGTATCCAAAGATGGTAATGTCTTAAGATTTCACCTCTCAACCTCATTCTTCGACATTTCAGAATGAGAGCATTTTTATGTGGATACCTAATAAAGAAGAGCTTTTATGCAGGGAGTGGCCCTCAAATTGGGGACCAAAACATGCCATTCATGGATGTTTTTTTAATCCCTCCAAAACCGTAGAGAAAATTTAATGCCCTGATCTGACCTGACCTGACCTGACCAAAACATGGCATTCATGGATACCCTTTTACTTTAATAACTCTAAAAGAATAGAACAACCGAACAATGCCCAGATCCAATATCAGAGTAGTATCCAAATCCAAAAGGAAAAGGTGAAGGAAAAGGAAAAACAATGGCCCTATGACAACCATGAAATCAACGCTCTCAGACAAAGAAAAATTACTAAGTACAGGGTAAGTAAGAACAAATTTCCCCCCAAAAATCAACACTGAAGAGGGAAAGGAAAACACTAACTCTGTCAAAAATCATCGCAGTTGATATACCCCATATATTGATCTAATGCCTCCTCTATGCCTATGCCTGGCCAGTTGCCAGAAGTTTCATTTGTAAGCAAATGACCCCCAACCCAAAACAAAGAAAAGATTTACCAACATTTCACATTCTTCAAGATCATGCAGAGTTTATATTTACAAGGAATAATATGCTATCTATGTGTTAATATGGGCAACTCTTTTTCTCAAGTGAGTGTTATGCTATGAAACTACTCCAAGAACTCTTATCAGATCAGACTTCTGTTCTGTTGTAAGCCTTGAAGGATACTTGACATCAAATTTGATTCTCAAGTTCCCCTTCTTCCCAGGTTCCTTTGAGATTGGCATTCCTTCATTTGCCAAAACCATCTCATCACCAAGTTTGACAATATCTGTTATAGGGATAATGAGAGTCCTTCCATCCAGAGAGGTAAATTCAAGAGTTTTACCTGTGAGTGATTCCAGCAGCGTTAGTTCATGGTTCACCACTAGATCATTCCCATCCCTCCGGTATATACCATGTGGTTTCTCATCCACTACAAATATAAGATCTGCTGGAATGATGCCAGGCTCCTGATTTCCCTTCTGAGGAAAAGTGATCTTTGTCCCCTTCTTCCACCCTGGTTTTATATCAATTGTCAATATCTCTTCAACTGTCCGGAACTTGCTGCAAAAAGAATTGATAAACGTCAGATCAGATATGAACCTGAAGGCAAATTCTTTCACATCAGGATGAAAAAAATATCACATTAATAAAAAAAAAATATCACATCCAAGTATTAGTTTTAATCAGATAAATAACCATCTGAGTTTCAAATGAACTACATTAGAATGGATATGAAGGAAAACAATGATATATCTAAACCAGGCTATCGCAGAAGGGATATATGTCAATCGATACCCTTTCCTGAAGCATGCATGTGAGACAATGGCAAGGCCACCAAGACAAAAGCAATACCCGAAATTGGTCAATAACTTATACCTATACTCCAGACTCATTACAATGCTTGCCTGTGGCTTAGACTGAATATAGACATGGCCAAATAAATGGTTCGTAAATTTGAAATCATATCCGGGTTATATTTTAAAACTAGAAACTTTCTCATAAAAAACAGCTGATCTCTTTTATGCCCAAGATCAGCCTTGCTAGGGAATCGGGTCATCTACTGGATGTCATCTAATAGTAACAAGGTAGCCTTGAAACTTTCTTTTTTCTGAAGAGGTAAGGCATAAGCCTTCTTAATTTAATTTTCTAGAAAAACCAAGTATTATTAGACATACTAATTATATGAAAGCAATAGAGAAAAGAAAAAACACGATTAGTTCCTTAAGTGAAGATTCTGAAGGATAATTCTCAACACTAGTATTGGTTTATTCTGCACAATTTACTCCGTGTAAGAGTAGGCAATAGATTAATATTATTTTCTAACCGTTATATGAGGTAACAGGACTCAAAACCTCCAAGCCTCAACGTGTTCTTATCTTAAGGAGGCACAAGCTTCTTCACAAGAGGCTATGATCCTAAGCCATGAGTCTAAAAAACTGTGTCTGGCCTCAAAGAGAGGTGTAAGCAACAATAACTTCGCATAACCAACAATAACATCATTATTGTAAGACCCCATATCGGTTGGGGAGGAGAACGAAGCGTTCTTTATGAAAGTGTAGAAACCTCTCCCTAGTAGACGCATTTTAAAACCTCGAGGGTAAATCCAAAAAGGACAATATCTACTAGCGGGGGCTTGAGCTATTACTCGAAATCTATTAGGCTCAAGAGTTATGCAGCAATGTATGTATTAAAAAATAGAAGTTAAAACCAAGCAAGAGCTTCTTGATGGGGGCTAAAAAGGATATCATGAAACCGACCGATTCTTTTAATCGAAGTGCTCAGCAAGGAGCGGAACGAAAATGCTTCTTCTTGGTAACCAGTAAATCAATGCACAAGGTCCGTCGGTCTACCAAGAATTCAACTACGCTAACTCACGTAATTTAACAGAACGAGAAGAGGGCCAAAGGACAATCAGAAGCAGACATTCTTTATCGTGCTAAGCTCCGATGAGCCGTACTGCAAGCACGAATGATTGACATGCGATTCAATCTCACTCACTCACAAATACTTCAATCTTGTTTGTAATAGAATTCCTTGAAGAGGGAAAAGGAGAAGGGGCCATCGTAAAAACATAGGTCCTAATCCAAACAACTCAGTGACCAATGAAGATCCAAAGATAATTAAACATGCAAACTTAATTATCCTGCATAAGAACCAAAACAATACAACATTCAATTGAAATTTGAAAGAGGGAAACGAAAAGTCACATACCCAGAGACATCATACACATTCCTCGAAATCCTCATCTTCTTTTTGGCGCCTTTATAGAGCTCCTCCAAGGTGCAAGGCAACGCATGCTCAACTGCAGCAGCCTTCCTCCCCTGAGCACCACTCCCATTCTCCGCCCCATTCGGAAATCTAGGAAACGCATCCCTAACCCCTCTGCTCTTCCCTCCCCCATCGACATTGCTACCGCTACCACCACCGCCCTCCGATCCGAAAAACTCCGCGTAAATATCCTCCGCGTTCCTAGGTTTAAACTTAAACGTGGAAGTATTAGGATGCTGCCGTTGAAAATGCTGGTAAACCGGAAAATACGTGGAGGAGGACGTGGCTTGAGGCGTAGGCGGCGGAATCTTGCCGGACTTGAGGGTTTCTTCGCCGTAAAGGTCATAGATCTGACGCTTCTGAGGATCGCTAAGAACATCATAAGCCTCCGAAATTTGCTTGAATTTGGCCTCAGCTTCGTGCTTATTCGCAGGGTTCTTGTCTGGATGCCAAAACAACGCTAATCTCTTGTAAGCTCTCTTCAAATCTTCATCGCTAGCACTTCGGCTCACTTTCAGTATATTATAGTAATCCTTCCCCATAGCTCGATTCTCTGTAAGAAAATCAAAATCGCCTCTCTTTCTCTCTTGTTCCCTTCCGTTCGTTTTTTCCTTTTTAACTCCCTCGCCGGGAATTTGAGAAGAAGCAAAGGTGGCCGTTGGATGAGTAACGGAAAACAGAATCCAGCTCCGAATCTGACGGTTATTTGGAAAAAAAGATCGTGTAAGAAAGGAATATTGTGTCGTGGGACCCACGACATAATAGACTCGGATTCTAACATGCACCCGAATCCGGGTGTCGGCAACCCGACCCGGATTATGTTTATTTAATCTAACATTTTTTTTCCCACTCTTTATTTGACAATCCACAACAAAAATGGAAAATGATTCGCATTATATTTTGATATTATTTTAATCAAAAGAAATCAATTAAGATCAATTAATTATTAAAAACGAAACACAAAGATTTTAGGATTTTTTTTTAATAGAAATACTCTCGCGTCACGTCAATGTTATTATATATAGTTACTATTGTTTGAAAAACACATTCTACCTATAATGGTTGATTTTCTAAATAAGTTTACAAAAAGATAAATCAATGAAAATTTCAATATAATATATGATTGCAAATTGATCGAGACATGCATTAGTTTCTGTCGGTAGGCATGCATTGAAACTTGTCACGATCGTACTCTTGCGACAGCAAACAACATCGACGTGTGCTCGAACCTTGAGCCATGTTTAAAAGAAATGTTTTAAAAAACCGTATGCAAGAAAATACGTTGAAAACAATTTCAAATGACGATTTTGATAGCATATAACCCGAGCACGAAGAACATGACCCACCAGCTTGATTTGATTTTTATTACCAAGTTAACGGACCATACACAAACAATTACTTTATTCCTTTCATATCCTCACAAAGAAGCAATGGATTTAGTCAACAGTGACATTCCATTATTGGAAGAGAGTAAATCCCATGAACCTAAGGCTGTAATCCAAAAGAGAAGAAATTTGGAGTGTTCCCAATCTGTACAAACAGAAACCATTAAATTTCTTCATACTCAAATCCCAACAAGCAGTTCCACCATCAACTTCTTTTTTTTCTCTATGGTGTTCCTTCAAAGTCATGAAGGCCCAGTTAAACCACCACAAGCAAATAATGTAAGAAAAATATACAGGTGAAGAGGATTTCAGTAATAAAATGCCTATTTACTCTACCTCCATCAGATCCACGGGGGGAAGCTGCAAGTTCTTGCTCCAATGGTGTGTGTGTGTGTGCTCTTCTGCAAACTTGGAGGGTAAGCAATGTCAGGCAGCACATTGGGGAAGCTCGTTCTGGTACGCAAATCTTGTCGTTTGAAACAACTCATTCTATGTTATAGCAGGCCGCGTTTGAGATAAATGGAATGGACACACTACTACACTCACTCAATATGATAAACAAAAACAACATCAGGAAATGAATTCTCTTCACACGACTACAACTTGACCAGTGACCCCGTCATGGAGTTGCAACGATCCGTCTTTTATCAGGTTAAGACTCAAACTCTTGAACCGCTCTCTAGAATACTGCCTTGATGCCTTTCGCCAATCAGTACCGGTTTTCATCATAGCCACAAACTCGTCGTAACTTATTCGTCCGTCCTGTTTATTATTTTTACAAGAAATTGAAGCGAGCTTATTAGGAAGGGGACTATAAGTAAACATTGAACCTACCCATTGGAAGAGAGAGCTAACGGACCACATTTCAAAATGTTCAAACACAAAAAAGCATTTCCTCTACTCTTGAGCTTTCTAACGAATATCAAGTTGTGCAGTGGTATAATGGAGTACTAGATAATTACTGTAATTTTAGTGTAGCATGTTGAGGATTGTTAGGAGAGGAGTCCCACATCGGCTAATTAAGGGATTGATCATTGGTTTATTAGTAAGGAATACATCCCAGTTGGTATGAGGTCTTTTGGGAATACCAAAAGTAAAGTCACAAGAGCTTATGCTCAAAGTGGACAATATCATACCACTCTCCACATTGGCTAATTAAGGGGTTGATTATTGGTTTATAAGTAAGAAATACATCCCAGTTGGTATGAGGTCTTTTGGAAATACCAAAAGTAAAGTCACGAGAGCTCAAAATGGACAATATCATACCACTCTCCACATCGGCTAATTAAGGGGTTGATCATTGGTTTATAAGTATTGGATGTATAAGGAATAGATCCCAGTTGGTATAAGGTCTTTTTGGGAATATCAAAAGTAAAATCACGAGAGCTTATGCTCAAAGTGGACAATATCATACCACTGTGGAGGGTAGTGATTTCTAACCTCTTTTTTTTTTTTTTTTTTTTTTTTTTTTTTTTTTTTTTTTTTTTTTTTTTTTTTTT